>NW_017673137.1:109536-149527 GCF_001879085.1 Nicotiana attenuata
GGGGTGATCCCATGTCACCCTATCTCGCATAGGTCCGATAACACAACATAGATGAAATTTCACAATCCATCTAGTCCATAAACTATAGAACCACATTGCACTTTCCGAAATCATACACAAGATCAGAACCTCACATCTATACTCAGAATAAGCCCGAACCAGCTGTAATAACCCATACCTGCAACCTCAGGTGCAATCATATGATATACTACATAACCCAAACACTCGAAACGATAACTTCTATTCACAGCAGTTGCCCACAACACCCGAATACCGGTAGAAAACCTCTTATCAACTAAGGTCTTATTCCAACACTTTCATATACTGCCAACGATAAATGAAACACGCAATAAACCGTAACCATTTCTCAGATCAACCATTCATGAAGCCACTTCCCTTTTGACTAATACCACAACAGATTCCGAGCCGAACCTCAATATTATCCTTCCAACAGGCTGAAATCAAATCCGTTCGTATTCATTAGTGACCCCAACGATCACCTCGAATCCAACACACCACTCTGGTGATATGACACCTTAATACAGGCCTAAGCCACAACTTGCATAATACGCGCACCAATAAGAAACGGTCTGAACATACTCAAATCATGAAAAATGACTCAAACGAAAGAGCTATACCTCAAGCTCATCAGTACCATCACAACACAAGGCTGAGACCCCGTCTCACATCATAGAAATAGAACATCTGAATCTACCCCGAAAGGTCATATCTCCACGTGGCCTCGCTACAATGCGCGATCCTATCCAAACACTGTTACACATGAAACACCCCAAGTCACTATGCTCAAAATCGACAGCCACGTACAATTTGATGTCTAGAACCAAAGCAATTCATTACACCCACGGTGAAACAAACAACATACGCCACGCAACCCGATAGGTCATAACCAATTCTCCATTTACCGAGCAACACCCAATTACTCTTCCCGCTTGACTTTCACTATGAATCCCCAATATAACCGCACCACATGTGCCCATAACCAACAAATCATAACGTCTCACAACATCGAAAAGCAACTCATAGCTCTCCTCAGATCACTAACAAGCTCAATAACGATCGAATCAACCTATCCCTCAACAATACAATTCGGGGCCAACCAAGCCAACTCAAGCTAAACACGTATCCACATCGGCCTACCAACAAACTCATTACCAAGAAAGCCTGAAGCTGCTCGTTCCACTACTATACCTCTTGCCGGAGCCGTACGATACGATGCCCGTCACCAAATCAATATCGAAATCCACAACCTCGCCCGGCGACATGCCCGACCACAAGAAACGCATCTGAAAAGTCCCTTAAGAACCAATGGTAGGAACCTATGCACTGACATCCATCACGAAAGCCTAATTAAGAAAAGCAATCCTTCCCAGCCGTCCGCTGGGTCTTTGAAATATAAACCACTCTGCAAGAACATAATCCAATGGACCTCGCCACTCAACCCGTGGCATTTCCGGCATAGCCCGTAGCGCAATAGTTCAGAATCACCTAACACTAAGACAAACGGTCTGAATTTCAACATCACATCCAAAATCTAACATACCAGCAAATAAAGATCCACTCGAGCCTCCGAATCCCGATTGCCGCTAAACGGTGCCGAATATACACCATCCACAACCACGACATAGCCTGTACATGAGAACTCCCAGTCTCCAACTCCATATAGCACACGAATCATCATACCTGATCCCAATTTTGCCGTCCGAATGCATACCACACCTTAAATACCCCATCACTCCACGATAGATACTTTAAAATTTCCTGTGCCACCAAGCAAACCCGAATACCACCAGTTGATCCAACAAGAAAATGCCGCAATACTACCGAAGTAGCATCAGTTTAATCACATTACCCTTTTTCTGAGACATATACTCTCGTCAAATCGCTTCCAATTAGCAGCAGCACCATTTCCTTGATTATCTGAGGCTACCCGTTGCCTAAGAGTTTTATGAACTTCTTTTCAGAACTGAATTGAAACCTCGTACACGTAAATCTCGATCCTCCACAACATACCGCATACACCATACCATCCAAGGATAGCAGGAAAACTTTTATCTCCCTTCCGAGCCACAGACATCTACGCACTCAACTAGTCAAGAACTTCCATTGATCCCATCTAGAAGAAAAATCATTACACATTCCATGTCTCTCATATTCGTAGAAAATGCACCTCTTCAACCACGGTAGAAATCGACAAGAACTCTCTCAATTCCATTTGAATAAATTAAACTGCCAGGACGGAATCCTTCTAACTCAACCAAGCTAAGCAAGCCATCAAAACCCAAGAGCATTGTTGCAAAATACTTGTAAGGGCTCATTACCTCGAACACATACGAAGAATTAATCATATCCTTACCATACCGATTCGGTCTACTATCAGGCTATTCCATCTATCTAATTTCCCTTCTGATTCATCATCAACTTGATATTCCCCCTTGCTGTAGCACCACAGTTCCTCAACCCAGGCTCACTACACGAGACCCAAGCACAAGACCACACTGTCTAAGAACCATAAGCCACTGAATGCTCTCTCAAATATTCCCAGAAACACCACATTCCAAAATACTTTACTCTGAAGAACTTCTTGCGAATCTAAATCCGTTACCTTTACTTTCCAGATACTGATACTTAGAATCCCATAATTAACATAAAAATACCACAAGTCTTGACCCTTTTTCCAATGAAAACACAGTCTCTAACCACATACACAACCTTAAGACACCTCATTGTTACATGTAGAATCTTGAACACATTAAAACCATTCTCGAGAGTCATTTACTTCTTATTCAAACTGCAATTCACCTGATCAAACGAACATAACCACCCGTGCCTCATTAGCACTCTGACACCGCAGGATATGACCTCATCCCAATACAAACAAACATCTTCCTGCTCCATGCACCGAGCATTCTTTACCAACAACAGCTTAAGACATCCTGTGATTCTCACACATCTACGAAGCACCATATAACCTTTGTCAAAATTTTGCTTCACTCGTGCCATCTTCGGCTCAATTTTCGCAACCAGAACTGATTCGCCAGCATGCCTCAAACCGGAACCAACATAGCACATAACCGTACAATTAGCTAATCAATAGCAAACTCCCCATCTTGGCTCGAAGCCATAGATCAAAACACTACCAACAACTCATAATGCACATATTCCATTGCTGCCTTAATACCATAGTGAGATTAAACTCAATCCTTCATAAGCTTGTGGAAACACAAATCATCTAGAATTTTTTTTTTTTTTTTGCAAATCTCGCATTCACTCACACAACAGTTAAGCCCACTCTCTAGACGATCCAATTTAGATGTCAACACATTTTCTTCACTAGTAAATGAGATCTTCTAATAGATAACATAAGGATCACACAACTTTAGAACACTCCGCAGGAGATGACCCACCTGCTTTGCCTCCAACTACCATTTCTGTATACCCTCCACCGTCCTGAACTGTACGCAGTCACTTAGTCTTCCTGAGTCTGAACTCATACCGCAACATAAACTCACAGAGATTACATCTCGCCCCTCGATCGGGGAATCACAAGCCATCAAGGCACATCTGATACTGAGCGCTCATGCGCGCGTACGAACACGTGGAAGGAATTTCAAGAGTTTCTTTTCAAGCTGAATCAAGGACGCACGATAAGAATTCAAGAATGTGAAGTTTTCCTAAAGGTTCTGCAGCCTCTCGAGGATAAGTACAGACGTCTCCGTACCGATCCACGAGACTCTACTAAACCGGCTCATGACTCGCAAGACCAAGTAACCTAGGCTTTGATACCAACTTGTCACGACCCCAACCCCGGTTGTGATGGCGCCCAACACACTGCTAGGCAAGCCCGACCAATTCAACAACCTTAACCCTTTTTATACAGCTCATGATTCAATTAACACAAATAATTACTGAGTCATAATACTGAAACTCTGAAATATAGTTAAAACATGCAGAAAACCCAAGTAGAAATACTACTACACAGCCCGAAGAATCCGGTGTCACAAGTCTGAGTCTCTAATACATGAGTATCAATCCACTATATATCATTATCTAGAAATGCGGAAATAAAGCAAATAAGATGGAAGGAAGATCAGGACTGCGAACGTCAAATGCAGCTACCTTGAAACTTCCAGATATGATGCTAGGCAGAGAAGTCCTCACACAACCTCAGGTGTACCTGGACCTGCACGCAAGGTGCAGGAAGTAATGTGAGTACTCCGACCCAGTGAGTAATAAACATAAATAAAGGCTGAGAATAAGAAATCTTGAATAGGCACAAAGTAATTCTATAAATACAGCAACTTGAACCCAGTAGTATAAAATCAGTAAAATTAGTGAAAACAATTATGGAAAATCCCACAACAGAAAATAATTAAATCACAATCAAATATGCAATGCAACACATAGACCAGTACTCTCCAGTACCCGCTGCGGCGTGCAGCCCGCCCCATTTATTTATCGTCGACCCCTCACTGGGGGTGTGCAGACTTCCGGAGGGGCCCCTTACGGCCCAAGTGCAATAATAAGCCATATCGTGACATCAACTAGGCCCTCAGCCTCATATCAATATCAATTTCATACCGCTGCGGCACGCAGCCCGATCCCATACTCAGTCCAAAATCACATAAGCCTCTCGGGCACATTAATATAGAAATATTCAGCCCAAACTTCATTTAATAATATTAATTAAGTTTCTAGTTTGAGAAAAGTGGCTGAGTTTGCAAAACAGTATTAAATTCTAGGACTAAGTTCAATGATATATAGAAATGGTAAGAAACCAGTAACAACAATCCCTGAAGGATTTAATCAATTGGCACGAAGCCCAAATATAGCAATCAGCTCAATTAAAATAATAATAAGTGAATTTCAGTCAAATACGCAGTATATTCATCTACCGGGACGGACCAAGTCACAATCCCCAACGGTGCTTTACCCCACGCTCGCTACCCGGCGTGCAAGTCACCTCAATATAGCACTACGATGTGCAAACACGGGGTTTCAAACCCTCAGAACAGCATTTACATCTATTACTCACCTCAAGCCGGCCAAAATCCTAGCTCGCTATGCCCTTGCCTCTCAAATCGACCTCCTCGCGCGTCGAATCTGACCAAAACCACAGCGAATACGTCACATTATGCTATAGGATCAATACCCAATCGAAAATAATCGAAAAACATCAATAATCCCGAAATTGACAAAACCCGAGCCCCAGGACCACTTTTCGAAACTCAGAAATTTTTACATAAAAGTGTTCTTAATCTTCTCCCGATTCCGTACATATAAAGAACACCAAAATCGGAGTCCGTTTGACCCCTCAAATCGACACCTAAAGGTCTCATAATCTCAGGCCCTAAAATCCTATTTTTCTATTGTTTTTCATGAATTAAAGGCTGAGATTATGGTCTATAATCACCCATAAACGAGTTTAAATAATCAAATCACTTACCTCTATAATACCCACTGATTTTCTCTCTTAAAAATCGACTCAGAAGCTTCTTCCCGTTCAAAAATTGGAAGAAAACTCGATCTGCTCATTATAGGTATACGAAATTCTACTGAATTTAGGCTTTTGAATCACTCAATTTGACCTTATAATGAAGGAGATATGTATGTTTTAAGATTTGCAAATAGTGCAGGTTTTTAATACGCCGTCAGGGGCAATTTCGTCATTAACCTGAAAATCTGGGCAACCTTGGTAAAATGGCCATAAAATCCTCGTACGATGTCCAAATTCGACGATTCTTTTTGCTACGAGTCTGTAATTACGATACGGATCTAATGCTTCATTCAAAACAGTAATCGGAGCTCATTTGTTCAATATGATATCATTTATGCTTGAAGAAATGACGTCGAAGCATAAGAAAAACGAGCACAACGCAGCCCAAACCTATCCGAAACTCACCCGAGCTCCTCGGGACCGCATACGAACATACTAACACGTCACATATGATCATTCAAACTTAGTTGCACTCTCAAAACAGCAAAACTAACATCAAAACACCAAATTTACATCGGATTCAAGCCAAAGTTCTTCTAAAACTTCCGAAACACGCATTTGATCAAAAACCCAACCAAATCACCTCCGAATAACCTGAAATTTTTCACACACATCCCGAATCACCTAACGAAGCTACAGCAACTCTCGGAATTCCATTCCGACCCTCGGATCAAAATCTCACCTATCAACCGGAATTCGCCAAAATACTAACTTCGCCAATTCAAGCGAAATTCTACACCGGACCTCCAAAATCACTTCCGATCACACTCCTAAGTCAAAAATCATCCCCCGAAGCTAACCGAATCGTCGGAGTCTACATCCGAGCTCTCTAACTCATAGGTCAACATCCGATTGACTTTTCCAAAATAAGCCTTCCTTAAAGAGACTAAGTGTCTCATTTCCTTCCAAAAATCAACCCAATTCAACTCGTTCACACAAGACACTGATAATGAAGCATAACAAAGCAGGAAATAGGGAAAACGGAGCGGTTCTCATGAAACGACGGGTCGGGTCGTCACAAAAAAAAAGGAGGAGAAAAAAATTAAGTTAGGTTATTATGGGTGGACGGAATGCTTTTTGATTTGGTTAACGTTGGAAAGTTGCAGAAGAAAGAGATGTTTTATTTTTTCTGTAGTTTTCTATATTTTCCCCCCTTTTTAGCCTTTAGATTCTTTAGCCTATAAGAAAAATATATCAGATAGATTTTGATACCAGGAAAGGTGCCGGTACACAATCTCCCTTTCATTAAATCTCTGTATGTGTATATTTGTTTTTGGCTACTACCCGTTTGGATTTGCTTATATTGCGATCTTACAGACTTAAGCTACATTTTCCTTTTTTAATTTTGTTTTCTGGTTGTTTCGCTCTTGAGTTTTGAAACGAGTGCTGAGGGGTATGTTTGAGAAGTGTCCTGTATGTGTGTTTTTTCATAAGGCTGATCTATGTGCATAGAAAGATTAGGCTTTTATGAAAGATTTGATTTTCTTGTCTTTATAAGAATTTTATTAGTGGTACTAGCTATCTACATATTGTTTCTTTTATTGGCTGCTTTTATTGATCTTGAGTAGTCATTTCTATTTAGCTGTTCTTCATTTCATGTTTAACTTTGTAAGAGTATAAATGAAGAGATATATATTTCAGTGAAAATTCACAGTGTCAATTCAATTTAAATTTGAGACACAATTGTTATTAAGTGAACTTTAACTTTTGTGCTGGTCTGTTTAATTCTTGATATACCTTCCTTTTTTCTATTTATATATATATATATATTTTCTTTTTTTTTTTTTAAGTTTCTAGCTGTAACTTTGTGTATGGGAGCTATTCTTTTTCTCATAAGGAAGAATGGACAAGTTTAAGGTATGAATACTTTTTGTAGTCACAATCTTACACTGTTATTGGGATAACTTAAACCTGTGGCCTTAAAATGGACTGCAATTATGGGAAGTAGGATGAGAAAGGAATTAGACCAAACATTTATCCCTTTTTTGGTTGCAATAATGGTAATGGGTTAAGGCAGTGAATTTTGATTTATAATGCTTCGTTTGCTTCTATTTCTGTAATTAAAACACAACCCTTTACCCTTTTATCAGTGATAATTTAATTGGTAAAACTCAAAATTTGGTAAATTCGTTTGTAATACTGTGTTTGTTCAGCTGTGATATTATTGTTCCTTGTGATTTTTGCAAGTTTATGTGATTTTTATAAAAGAGAGTAATAGTGGAAAACAATAGAGAGCAATCTTAATATGATATAAAGAACTTTCACACAACTCTTGAGCAATCTCCTCAAAAGTTGATTCTTCAGAAGCAAAACATTTAGAAAAGAGGACAACTAATATTTAAGTCTTTTAGGATAGCAGGAGTTTCCAACAAACAAATATGCGACATTCAAATACCAAGCACCAATAAAAATTTAGTGCTGCAGAACAAGAAGCACTAAACCTGCATGGATAAATTGTTGTCTCCTACATAAAATTTAATAACCAATGGCCATATCATTTTAATTATTTGACACCACACGTTACTTTTAAATATTATTGATACTTGTAATTTTAAATATTATCTATCTTTTTCTGTTTGTGGTTGCCTATTATTGATACTTTTCTTTATTTGTTTTATTTTCCTTATAGGACTCACTCTCTGTTGTGATAGCTGTGTGTTCGCGCGTTTTAGTAGCAAATCACTGTGTGGTAAGAACTGCTCTTCTACTAGATTTATTTATTTTTAATATTTTTCTCTTACCTTCTTCCTATTAAGGAGGAGGTGTTGACCAGAGCATCAAAAGTTTTTGATTTTGGAAATAGCATTCCCCTTGTCTATCTTAATCGTTTGTCATTTATTTATTTTTAGTATTGTTTTTGATGAGTAATGAATTTACACATTTTATTCATTTCAGGTAATCTCATCATACTTTAACTCTTTTCAACTAAAAGGTAATCTATTCCATTCATACCCAGATATGTAATTTATATCATTATTTGAGTTGCTTTTGCTTGTGATATATGTCAGTATGATTAAACTTACATACATTACTCATAAGCATATCATTATATATAGCTAAAATTTTAGTGTTTTCCTTTTTTAAGCCTTAGTAATAAGAAAAATATCTTGGCAATAGATAAACTGCCTTAATGGCAAATAGAAACCATGAAAATGACCAGATCTTTGGAAAATCACAAGCTGACAAAAGGGCTAGGAGACGGGAATTATATAGACTGATGCCACCTGATAAAAAAGAGGCCCTTTTGGCATGACGGCGTGCAAACAGAGCTGAATTAAAAAGACGACGGTCTACTGAATCTTCAATTAGTATTGATGCAGCTAACGCACCAACCTCTAATGTTGCCAATGTTTCTACCAACCAAAGTTCACTTATTATAAAAGACCCATTGCCTTTTTTAAGGAAAAGAACAGGTATGACTAAAAGTTAAGGTTTGTTTAAACTACATCTACTCAGAACAATAGTGATTACCTTTTTTTTGGGTTAATAATCTACTCAAATCTAGAGTTTTCATATGTAGGGAATATTTTCACAGAAATTGGTTGTTCGAGTAGTATGCAAGCATAAAATACTTATGTTAAATTAAAAGAAGTACCAAAATGCCAATTTTGTGGAGCAAAAAAATTTGAATATGAACCGCCTGCATTCTGTTGTTGTGACGACCCGACCCGTCGTCTCATGAGTTACCGATCCGTTTCCCCCCCTCCCCCATTTTATGCTTCTTCATGCTTCATT
The DNA here is from genome assembly GCF_001879085.1 of Nicotiana attenuata. Taxonomy (NCBI): domain Eukaryota; kingdom Viridiplantae; phylum Streptophyta; class Magnoliopsida; order Solanales; family Solanaceae; genus Nicotiana; species Nicotiana attenuata. Next base: position 118,787 of record NW_017673137.1, read on the forward strand.
ATCAGTAATTGGTGTGTTATAGTTGATTTGGATTGGTTTTGGTAGGAAATGAGACACTTAGTCTCTTTTAAGAAGGATTAAGTTGGAAAAGTCAACCGGACGTTGACTTATTAGTTAGAGGGCTCGAATGTGATTTCCGGTGATTCTGTTAGCTTCGGGGGATGATTTGTGACTTAGGAGCGTGATCGGAATTGATTTTGGAGGTCCGGTGTAGAATTTGGCTTGAATTGGCGAAGTTAGTATTTTGGCGAATCCCGATTGATAGGTGAGATTTTGATCTGAGGGTCGGAATGGAATTCCGAGAGTTGCTGTAGCTTCGTTAGGTGATTCTGGATATGTGTGCAAAATTCAGGTCATTCGGACGTCGTTTGGTTGGGTTTTTGATCGAATGCGTATTTCGGAAGTTTTTGAAGAACTTAGGCTTGGATTTGATGTAATTTGATGGTTTTAGTGTTAATCGTGGTGTTTTTGTGATTGGAACAAGTTTGAATAATATTTTAGGACGTATTTGTATTTTTGGTTGACGTCCCGGGGGCCTCGGGATGAGTTCGATGGTTAAACGGAGAGCTTTGGGATTTTTCATGTTGCTAAGTCTGCTGCTTCTGGTATGTTTTCGCTTCTGCGGAATATGGACCGCAGAAGCGGTATCGCTTATGCGATTGGGGAACCGCAGAAGCGGTTTTGGACTCGAATTGGGTTCTCCGCAGAAGCGGTCCCGCTGGTGCGACTTATGGGCCGCAGGAGCGGTCGAGGCCTTTAAGTGGAGAACCGCAGAAGCGGTATAAATGTCGCAGAAGCGGTCCCGCATAAGCGGGGACGGGACCGCATAAGCGAAAAGTGCTGGACAGAGAAGGTTTTAAGATAACATTTCATCCACGAGCTAAGGGTATTTTTCCTCCATTGTGGAACATCTTGAGAGCTTTTTGGGAGCAATTGAAGAGGGTTTCGACTGAGATTAACTGGAGGTAAGTTTTATGAGTTAAAAACGTAATTATTACGTGAAATTAACCTAGAAATTCGTTGAATTAAGCCTAAAATTGATGAACTAGGGCTTGGGATTTTGAGATTTAAATTTGGGATCTGAGGGAGCATTTGAGCTCGGATTTTGGTAAATTTGATATGTATAGACTCGTGGCGAGATGAGGAATCCATTGATGTGAATTTTGTAATTTTTCGAGAAGTGGGCCCAGGGTTCGGGTTTTGCTAATTTTGAGATTTTCGCTATTTTTCGATTGTTTTCGATTGGGTATTGTTCCCTTAGTATATTGTGATGTATTCACTCTGATTTTGATTAGATTCGACGCGCGTGGAGGCCGATTTGAGGGGCAAAGGCGTCGCGAGCTAGAGATTTCACCGGTTTGAGGTGAGTAATGATTGTAAATGATAGTCTGAGGGTTTGAAACCCCGGATTTGCACATCATAGTGCTGTATTGAGGTGACTTGCACGCCGGATAGCGAGCGTGGGGTAGAGCACCGTTGGGGATTGTGACTTGGTCCGTCCCGGTTGTTGATTTTACAGCTTAATTGACTGAAACCTACTTGATGCTATCGTGATTTGGGTTGATTGCCATGTTTTGGGCTTCGTGCCGATTATTTGAATCCTTTAGGGATTATTATCACTGTTTTCATGACACTTAGCATATTAACTAATTTCAGTCCTGAGTTAAACCCTGTTTTGAAATGGGCAGTCATTTTGTTAAAGTTTAAAGACTTAAATTGCATTTTTCTGATGTTTTGAGTTAAAAGATATTACCTGACATTGCCCGAGTGGCTCATTTGCATGTTCTGGACTGAGGATGGATCGGGTTGCACGCCGCAGCGATACTATGATGATATTGCGCTTGGGCTGTAGGAGCCCCTCCGGAGTCTGAACCCCCACAGTGAGCGCGGGTACCCAAATGGATCGGGTTGCGCGCCGCAGCGGTCATGTGCATTGCATTGCATTCATGCATCGGTTCCTGTTTGTACTACGTGTCATGACATTCAGCACTTTCATTTCATTGGCATTCATACTACTTCTTGCACTGTTTACCAGACGCCCTGGTGTTAATTGTTAGTGGAGTGATGTGCCCGAGGGGCTGACTTATGTGAGGACTTGCACTATCTGATTACGCATTCATTTGCTTGACTGTTGGAAAAGGATATTTTAAAAAGAGGTTTTTAAACTGAGCCAGATATTTTCTAAAGGATTCTTCACGGTCTTACTGTTTTCTAAAAAGGGTTGTACTGTCCTATATAGCATGATGGAGTGCTCTTACGTGATTTCTTGCCTCTCAGTTATTATTTACTCTTATTACCACTGAGTTGGAAGTACTCACTTTACTCCCTGCACCTCGCGTGCAGTTGCAGGTATTGTTCACCCGGTAACGGGTTATTAGCTGATTGAATGTATGGCTATTGTAGCTGAGTAAGGTGACCGCCTGCGTTCACGGCACCATATGTTGTCTTTTGATTTCCAGGATTTTTCCTTATATATTATTATTGGCCCTGTAGTTGTGTTCAGGTTTCTTTAGATGCTCGTGACTTGTGACACCCCGGTCGGGTTGTGTTGGGTTGTACATACTGGTTATTATTGTCGTTAAGCTATATTTATCTATACATTTATGTTTAATATTTGTTAAAGAAACAGATTGGGTTAGTTGGCTGGCCTTGTCTTCACGAGAGGCGCCATCACGACCGGGTATGGAAATTGGGTCGTGACAAGCTGGTATCAGAGCCTAGGTTACAAGGTCTCACGAGTCATGAGCAGGTTTAGTAGAGTCTCGCGGATCGGTACGGAGACGTCTGTATTTATCCTCGAGAGGCTGCAGAACCTTTAGGAAAACTTCACATTCTTGAATTCTTATCGTGCGTCCTAGATTCAGCTTGAAAAGAAACTCTTGAAATTCCTTCCACGCGTTTGTATGCGCACCTTAGCGCTCAATATCAGATGTGCCTTGATGGATTGTGATTCCCCGATCAAGGGGCGAGATGTAATATCCGTGAGTTTGATGTTGGTCCAGTCTGGAGGACTTGAGGCCGGATCTTGCCTATGGCTTGAGCACTGAGATGTTGATCGTGTGAGCAAGTGTTTTGAACTTATATGTTCGGTATTGTCCCTATTAGCCGGAATGGCGGTTTGGTATTCGTGTGATGAGTATGTTAGTACTGCGAGATGTAATTATATGACTTGGTAGTGACGAAGAAGTCTGCTGGATAATAGATGAACAGTTAAGTGATTCGTTCCCTATTGTGATTTGATGTGTAGCCCGAATATGGGCGCGTGAAGGATATTTTCGTGTCTCGTAGTTGGAAAGTAAAGTGCAATACATGTGGCGGTATGAGTTCAGACTCAGGAAGACTAATGACTGTGTAACGTATATGATAGTGGAAGGTATACTGAAGTACTACATTGAGGCGAAGCAGGTGGGTTATCTCTTGCGGAGTGTTCTTAAGTGGTGTGATCCTTATGCGTATGTTAGAATATCTCACGTGTAATTGAAGGGTACGTGTTGAAATTTCAGAATTCGGGTCGCTTAAGAGAGTAGACTCAACTGAGGTGGGAATGAATGCGAGGTTTGCAGAAGATTACAGTACTAGATGATCTGTGTTTTCACGAACTGGTAGATGATTTGAGTTTAATCTCACTATGATATTGTGACATCATTAGAGTAAAAGTATTATGGGTTATTGAGTGTGTCCTAATATATGGCTTCGAGCCAAGTTGGGGAGGTTGCTGTTGATTAGCTGATTGCATGGTTATGTGCTATGTTGGTTCCGGTTTGAGGCATGCTGGCGAATCAGTTCTGGTCGCAGAAATTGAGCCGAGGATGGCACGAGTGAAGCAAAATTTGTGATAGAGGTCATACTATGTTTTATAGAGTATGAGAAACACGGAATATCTAGAGTGTTATTGGTAAAGAATGCTCGGCGCATAGAGAAGGAAGATGTTTGTTTGTATTGGAATGAGATCATATCCTGCGATGTCAGAGTGCTAATGAGGCACTGGTGGTTATGTCCGTGTGATCAGGTAAATTGCAGTTTGAATAAGAAGTAAAGGACTCTTGAGAATGGTTTTATTGTGTTCAAGATTTTACATGTAATAATCAGGTGTCTTAAGGTTGTGTATGTGGTCAGAGACTGTGTTTTCATCGAAAAGGTCAAGACTTGTGATACTTTTACGTGGATTATGGGATCCTATGTATCGGTATCTGGAAAGTAAAGGTAACAGATTTAGATTCGCAGGAAGTTCTTCATAGTAGGTTATTTTGGGAATGTGGTGTTTCCGGGAATATTTGAGAGAGTGTCCAGTGGCTCATGGGTTTGAGACAGTGTGGTCTTATGTTCGAGTCTCGTGTGGTGAGCCTGGGCAGAGGCATTGTGGTGCTGCAGCAAGAGGGGATATCAAGTGAAAATGAATCAGAAGGAAATCTAGATAAATGAAGTAGCTTGTTAGTGGACCGAATCGGTATGGTAAGGATATGATTAATTCTTCATATGTGTTCAAGGCAATGAGCCCTTACAGGTATTGTGCAGCAAAGCTCTTGAGTTTTGACAGATTGCTTAGCTTGGTTTGGATAGAAGAATTCAGTCCTGGCAGTTTAGCTTGTGCAAATGGAATTGGGAGAGAGTTCTTGTTGGGTGTTACCGTGGTTTGGAGGTGTATATATCTTTCTATGGGCATGCGAAGCATGGGATGTGTGATTATTTTCTTCCAAATGGGATCAGTGGAAGTTCTTGACTAGATGAGTTACAGTTCAGTTCTGAAAAGAAGTTCATAAAATTCTTAGGCAACGGGTAGCCTCAGGTAATCAAGGAAATGGTACTGCTAATTGGAAGTGATTTGGCGAGAGTACGTCTTAGGAAAGGTAATGTGATTGGACTGATGATACTTCGGTAGTATTGCGACGCTTTCTTGTTAGATCGACTGTTGATATTTGAGTTTGTGTGATGGCATAGGGGAATTTTTGAATATCCATCGTGGGATGGTTGGGTACTTGGGGTGTGATATGTATTCATACTGCGGAATTTGGGATCAGGCATGGTGATTCGTGTGCTATATGGAGTGGAGACTGGAAGTTCTCATGTACATCCCATGTAGTGGTTGTAGAGCGTGTGTATCGGCACCGTTTAGCGGCTGTTGGGATTTGGAGGCCCGAGTGGATCTTTCTTCGCTTGGTATATTAGATTTTGGATATGATATTGGGGTGTAGACCGGTTGTCTCAGTGTTGGGTTATTCTAGACTATTGTGCTATGGGCTATGCCGAAAAATACCACAGGTTGCCTGGCGAGGTGCATCGGATTATATTCTAGCAGAGTGGTTTGTATTCCAAAGACCAGCGGACGGCTGGGAAGGACTGCTTTTCTTAATTGGGCCTTCGTGACGAATGTCAGTGCAGAGGTTTCTACCATTGATTCAGTTCCGGTATTGAGGGACTTTTTCGGATGCATTTCTTGTGGCCGGGCATGTCACTGGGCGAGATTGTGGATTTCGGTATTTATTTGGTGCCGTGCACCGTATCGTACGACTCCGGTAGGAGTTATAGTAGTGGAAGGAGCAGCTTCAGGCTTCTTGGTAATGAGTTCATTGGTAAGCTGATTGGATACGTGTTTAGCTTGAGTTGGCTTGGTTGGCCCCGAATTGTGTTGTTGAGGGGTAGGTTGATTCGATCGTTATTGAACTTGCTAGTGATCTTGGGAGATCTATGAGTTGCTTTTCTGTGCTGTGAGACGTTATGATTTGTTGGATATGGGCACATGTGGAGTGGTTCTATTGGGGATTCATAGAGGAAGTCGAGCGGGAAGAGTAATTGGGTGTTGATCGGTAATGGAGTATCGGTTATGACCTATCGAGTTGCGAGTCATATGTTATTTGTTTCACCGTGGATGTAATGAATTGCTTTGGTTCCAGATATCAAAGTGTGCGTGGCTGTTGATTTTTGATCATAGTGACTTGAGGTGTTTCATGTGTAACAGTGTTTCGATATGATCGCGCATTGTAGCGGGGCTTCGTGGAGTTATGACCCTTCGAGGTAGATTCAGCTATTCTATTCTACGATGTGAGACGGGGTCTCAGCCTTGTGTTGTGATGGTACTGATGAACTTGAGTTACAGCTCTTTTGTTTGAGTCATTTGTCATGATTTGAGTATGTTCAGACCGTTTCTTATTGGTGCGTGTATTATGCAAGTTGTGGCTTAGGCCTGTATTGAGGTGTCATATCACCAGTGTGGAGTGTTGGATTCGAGATGGTCGTTTGAGTCGTTAATGAATACGAACAGATTTGATCTCAGGTTGTTAGAAGGATAATATCGGGGTTCGGCCCGGAAATCTGTTGTGGTATTAGTCAAAAGGGAAGTGGCTTCATGAATGGTCGATCTGAGAAATGGTTATGGTTTATCACGTGTTTTAATTATCTTTGGCAGCATAGGAAAGTGTTGGAATAAGAATTTAGCTAATAAGAGGTTTTCTATCGGTATTTGGTTATTGTGGGCAACTGCTGTGAATAGAGGCTATCGTTCGAGTATTTGGATTATGTGGTGTATCGGATGGTCTCACCGGAGATTGCAGGTATGGGTTATTACAGCTGGTTCGGGTTTATTCTGAATATAGACGTGAGGTTCTGATCTTGTGTATGATTTCGGAAGGTGCAATGTGGTTCTGCGGTTTATGGTCTAGATGGGTTGTGAGATTTCAGCTATGTTGTGTTATCAGACCTATATGAGACAGGGTGACGTGGGATCACCCCGGGCATATGCATGGTAAAGTTATTCAGCTATTGGATAGCCTCTAGAGCAACTCTGGGTACGCTCAAGGACGAGCACTGGTTTAAGTTGGGGAGGATGTGACGACCCGACCCGTCGTCTGATGAGTTACCGCTCCGTTTTCCCCCCTCATTTTATGCTTCTTCATGCTTCATTATCAGTATTTGGTGTGTTACAGTTGATTTGGATTAGTTTTCGTAGGAAATGAGACACTTAGTCTCTTTTAAGAAGGATTAAGTTGGAAAAGTCAACCGGACGTTGACTTATGAGTTAGAGGGCTCGGATGTGATTTCCGGTGATTCGGTTAGCTTCGGGGGATGATTTGTGACTTAGGAGCGTGATCGCAATTGATTTTGGAGGTCCGGTGTAGAATTTGGCTTGAATTGGCGAAGTTAGTGTTTTGGTGAATCCCGGTTGATAGGTGAGATTTTGATTCGAGGGTCGGAATGGGATTCCGAGAGTCGCTGTAGCTTCGTTAGGTGATTTTGGATGTGTGTGCAAAATTTCAGGTCATTCGGACATCGTTTGGTTGGGTTTTTGATCGAATGCGTGTTTCGGAGGTTTTTGAAGAACTTAGGCTTGGATTTGATGTAATTTGATGGTTTTAGTGTTAATCGTGGTGTTTTTTAGATTGGAACAAGTTTGAATAATGTTTTAGGACGTATTGGTATTTTTGGTTGAGGTGCCAGGGGCCTCGGGATGAGTTCGGATGGTTAAACGGAGAGTTTTGGGATTTTTCATGTTGCTAACTCTGCTGCTTCTGGTATGTTTTCGCTTCTGCGAAATATGGACCGCAGAAGCGGTATCGCTTATGCGATTGGGGAACCGCAGAAGCGGTCCCGCTGGTGCGATTATGGGCCGCAGGAGCGGTCGAGGCCTTTAAGTGGAGAACCGCAGAAGCGGTATAAATGTAGCAGAAGCGGTCCCGCATAAGCGGAAAGTGCTGGACAGAGAAGGTTTTAAGATAACATTTCATCCGCGAGCTAAGGGTATTTTTCCTCCATTGTGGAACATCTTGAGAGCTTTTTGGGAGCAATTGAAGAGGGTTTCGACTGAGATTGACTGGAGGTAAGTTTTATGAGTTAAAAACGTAATTATTATGTGAAATTAACCTAGAAATTCGTGGAATTAAGCCTAAAATTGATGAACTAGGGCTTGGGATTTTGAGATTTAAATTTGGGATTTGAGGGAGCATTTGAGCTCGGATTTTGGTAAGTTTGATATGTATAGACTCGTGGCGAGATGAGGAATCCAGTGATGTGAATTTCCTAATTTTTTGAGAAGTGGGCACAAGGCTCGGGTTTTGCTAATTTCGAGATTTTCGCTATTTTTCGATTGTTTTCGATTGGGTATTGTTCCCTTAGCATATTGTGATGTATTCGCTCTGATTTTGATTAGATTCGACGCGCGTGGAGGCCGATTTGAGGGGCAAAGGCGTCGCGAGCTAGAGATTTCACCGGTTTGAGGTGAGTAATGATTGTAAATGATAGTCTAAGGGTTTGAAACCCCGGATTTGCACATCATAGTGCTGTATTGAGGTGACTTGCACACCGGATAGCGAGCGTGGGGTAGAGCACCGTTGGGGATTGTGACTTGGTCCGTCCCGATTGATGAAATTACTACTTATTTGTCTGAAACTACTTGTTATCATCATAATGTGGGTTGATTGCCATGTTCGGGCTTCGTGCCAACTATGTGAATCCTTCAGGGATTGATATCACTGTTTTCGCATTACTTTGCATATTACTTGATCTCGGTCCAGGGTTTTAATACTGTTTTGCAAACTCAGTCATTTTTCTAAGACTTGAAAACTTAAGCAATATTTTATTGACGTTTTGAACTGAGAACTATTATTTTAATATTGCCCAAGTGGCTTATGTGCATTTCTGGACTGAGCATGGATCGGGCTGCGCGCCGCAGCAGTATTATAGTGATTTCTGGAAATATGGATGGCTCGGGCTGCACGCCGCAGCGGTATTGTATTGATATTGAGGTCGAGGGCCTGGTTGGTGCCACGAGATGGCTTGATTATTTGCGCTTGGGCTGTAGGAGCCCCTCCGGAGTCTGTACACACCCCTAGTGAGCAACGTCGACGTTAAATATATGGATGGCTCGGGCTGCACGCCACAGTGGGTACCGGAGTGTACCGTCATATGCATTGCATTGCACTCATGCATTTGTTCCTATTTGTATTATTTGTCATGACATTCCAGCACTCGCATTTCATTGGCTTCCATGCTATTTCTTGCACTGTTTACCTGATACCCTGGCGTTATTGGTTAATGGAGTGCTGTGCCCGAGGGGCTGACTTATGTGCTGTCTTGCACTATCTGTTTCGCATTCATTTGCTTAACTGTTGGAAAAAGATATTTTCGAAAGAGGTTTTTAAACTGAGCCCAGATATTTCTAAAGATTATACGGTTTCACTGTATTCTCAAAGGGTTACATTGTTCTATATAGCATTATGGCTTGCTTTACGTGGTTTCTTGCTGCTCAGTTATTATTTACCTTTATTACTCACTGAGTTGGAGTACTCACTTTACTCCCTGCACCTCGCTTGCAGATGCAGGTATTGGTTTACCCGGTAGCGGGTTTGAGCTAGTTGAGGATTTACTATCGTAGCTGAGCAAGGTGACCGCCAGCGTTCGCGGCACCGGATTTCTTCCTTTTTATTTCTAGATTTATTTCTAGGTATTACAGGCTATGTAGTTGTACCAAAATCTTTCTAGATGCTCGTGACTTGTGACACCCCGGACGGGCTGTGTTGGGTTGTAAATATCATTGCTTAATGTCATTAAGTCGTGTTTTGCTATTCATTAATGTTAAAGTATTTTGAAAGAGATGAATTGGATTAATTGGCTGGACTTGTCTTCACGAGAGGCGCCATCACGACTAGTGCGGGTTGGGGTCGTGACAGTTGTGGTAACGGTTCTATTCAACTAATTTCACATGAAATGCCAACAGAGTTAAGAAACCTTTTATTTGGGAAATAGTGAGGAATCAAAACATTTTCAAACTTACATTAGAACATACAATAACATATTTGCGTTCACATCCCTTGGTGTAACTTATGATAAAGAGCTAGCAAAAAGAAATAATGGTATCTATACATTCCGTGTTCAAGGGCAAATATATCATTTCATAAATAACCTAATACCAGCTGATCAAAAAGGAAAAAACCTTCAGTTATACTTCTTTGATAGTGAAAATGAAGTGAGAAATCGAATGGCATGTTCAAACAAACTGAATGAAGATATTGTAATAAGTTTGATGAATATACTAAAAACTAATCCATACTCAATGTTTTTGAAATCCTTAATAAATATTCCACAATTATCTAATTTCTACATTGCGCTTAAGAGTGATGCTGGTTTAGATCAACGAGTATATAATTTACCAACTGTATCAGAAGTTGCACGTATATGGGTCGAACAAGATATAAATAACTCTATTCCTGCACCACATATCCGTATATACACGAAAAGTGATAGAAGTCAGCTGGTTAATTATTATTATGGTTGTTATGATCCATTACAATATCCATTATTGTTTCCTTACGGTCAAATGGATGGCATTGTGGTATAAAAAAATTAAGCATTCTACCGGCAAATCAACAATGCGAATATACTGTGAACATGAACAATTACCGAGTATAATGAATATGTGTTCAATTGATGGATTACTCGATAAGGAAGCTGAGGTTATGCAAAAAGGAAAACGAAAAAGAGACAATGTTTCTTGTCGTGAATATTATTGTTACAAACTTCAAATAAGAGATGATGAAAATATACTTTTACATGCTGGAAGATTATTCCAACAATATGTTGTGGATGAATGGATAAACATTGAAAGCCAAAGATTAGACTTTGCTACTTTTAATCAGGATTTATTCAGAGTTGATGTATTAGGTGGGCTCTTAGATATTCTACGATGTGGGAAAAGAGAATCTTCACAGGTTGGAAAACAAAAAATACTCCCACTTAGCTTTACAGGAGGCCCAAGAGATATGCGTCGAAGGTATATGGATGCTATTGCATTAGTGCAACAGTTTGGTAAACCAGATATATTTTTGACTATGACGTGTAATCCTTCTTGGCCTGAAATAAAAGAAAACCTTCTGCGATAGACGAAACACAAAATAGACCCGATTTAGTTAGTCGAGTATTCCGAGCAAAACTAGAAGAATTGAAAAAGGATATTCTCAAAACACAAATATTTGGTAAAGTTGCAGCATTTATATATACAGTGGAATTTCAAAAGCGGGGACTTCCACATGCTCATTTTCTTATAATACTTGATGAAAAATATAAATTACTAACTCCTGAAGCATATGATCGATTTGTATGTGCTGAATTACTGGATAAAAAAGAAAATCCTACACTATATTCACTTGTTATAGATCATATGATGCACGGTCCATGCGGAGAATTAAATCCAACAAATTCTTGCATGAAAAAAAAAAGGTCATTGTAAATTTAAGTATCCAAAGGAGTTTGCAGAACAAACAACTAAAGGAAAAAATTCGTATCCAATTTATCGAAGACGAAACACAGGAAAGAAAGTGCAAATAAGAGGACACCTTCTTGATAATTCATGGGTTGTTCCTTATAATCCATATTTACTTTGTAAGTTCAACTGTCATATGAATGTAGAGATTTGCTCTGATATTAAAGTTGTTAAGTGTATTTATAAGTATATTTGCAAAGGAAATGATAAAATCGCATTTCATATACATGCTAATGATACAAACATATAGATAGATGAAATAAAGGAATACCAATCTGCTAGGTGGGTGTCACCACTTGAGGCTGCATGGCGTATATTTGCTTTCCCTATTAGTGAAATATTTCCGAATGTATATCAGCTTCAACTACATCTTGATGGACAACAACTTGTTTCCTTCAAGAATACAGACAATATTAGTAAAATTGTGAACAATCCTTTGGTTAAGAAAACAATGTTAACTAATTTTTTTTAATGAATCGAGAAAACAAAGATGCTATGGACTTAAATTTATTATATCGAGAATTTCCAGAATACTTTGTATGGTCTACAACAGATAAAACATGGACACGTCGTCAACGAGGAAGTGCTATTGGTCGTGTGGTGACATGTCATCCAACTGAAGGGGAAAGATACTATCTTAGATTGCTTCTAATGAATGTGAGAGGACCAAAATCATATGAAGATTTGCGAACTGTAAATGGAATAAAATGTAAAAATTTTAGAGAAGCTGCAGAAAAAAGAGAATTATTAGTGTGTGATAATAATTTGGTAGAATGTGTGTCTGAAGCTGTAAGTTATCAAATGCCGTCCAGTTTAAGACAATTATTTGCTATGTTATTAATATATTGTAATCCAATTAATCCAAGAAAACTATGGGAAAAATTTGAAAACCCAATGTCTGAAGATTTCAAAAAAAATTCGAATATAGATACAAGAGAAATCCGTTACAAAGTGTTATACCATATTAACAATATTCTTCATTCAGTGGGCCATGATATTAATGAATTTGAACTAATTTCAGAAATAATAAAGTGTGACGACCCGGTCCGTCGTCACGTGAGTTACCGCCCCGTTTCCCCCACCTCATGTTTTATTATAAGAGTCTTGAGTAAACGAGTCGATTTGGATTGGTTTTGGATGGAAATGAGACACATAGTCTCTTTAAGGAAGGTTTGTATTGGAAAAGTCAACCGGATGTTGACTTGTGAGTTAGAGGGCTCGGATGTGATTTTCGGTGATCTACTTAGCTTCGGGGGATGATTTGTGACTTAGGAGTGTGATCGGAATTGATTTTGGAGGTCCGGTGTAGAATTAGGCTTGAATTGGCGAAGTTAGTATTATGGCGAATTCCGGTTGATGGGTGAGATTTTGATCCGAGGGTCGGAATGGAATTCCGAGAGTTGCTGTAACTTCACTAGGCGATTTTGGATGTGTGTGCAAAATTTCAGGTCATTCGGAGGTGTTTTTGTAGGGTTTTTGATCAAATGCGTGTTTCGAAAGTTTTTGAGAAACTTAGGCTTGAATCCGGTGAGAATTGATGATTTTAGCGTTGTTAGATGTGTTTTGATGATTGGAACAAGTTTGAATGATGTTTTAGGATGTGTTGGTGCTTTTAGTTGAAGTCCCGGGGGCCTCGGGGTGATTTCGGATGGTCAATCGGACCAATTTTGGCCTTTGAGGATTGCAGGTTTTTCCAGCTATGTGTTGCAGAGAATTAACCCTTCGCGTTCGCGTAAGGGTCACGCGTTCGCGAAGAAGGATCTTGGGAGGCAGGTGAATTACTCTTCGCGTTCGCGATATGTGAGTCCGCGTTCGCGGAGGGGTAGTTGTGTGTGCACCGCGTTCGCGAGGCACTAGCTGCGAACGCGTATAAGGAATTGAGGCTCAGGAGTTCTTTTGCCTTCGCGTTCGCATGCATGAAGTCGCGTTCGCGTAGGTGCCTTTGAGGAAGCTTCGCGTTCGCGTGGCGTGGGCCGCGTCCGCGTAGGGCATTTTTGGCAGATGGAAAAATTGGAGCTTCGCGAACGCGAGATAGCCCTCGCGTTCGCATAGAGGAAAAGGTCACCTGGGCAGAAGGGTTTTAAAATATTTCATCCGCGAGCCTAAGTCATTTTTCCTCCATTGTTGAACATTTTGAGAGCTCTTTGGGAGAAATTGAAGAGGGATTCGAAGAGGATTGGTTGGAGGTAAGTTTTATGAACTAAAAACGTGGTATTATTGTGAAATTAACCTAGAAATTCATGGGAATTTAACCAAAAATGGAAGAGTTAGGGCTTGGGAATTTGGTATTTCAAAATGGAATTTGAGGGGTCAAATGGACTCCGATTTTGGTAAATTTTATATGTATAGACTCGTGGCGAGATAAAGAATCCGTTAATGTTAATTTTCTGATTTTTCGAGAAGCGGGGCTCGGGTTTTGCCAACTTCGTGAATTTCGATATTTTTCGAGTCTTTTCGATTGGGTCATATTCCCTTAGCCTATTCTAATGTATTCGTTGTGGTTTTGGCCAGATTCGACGCGCGAGGAGGTTGATTTACGAGGCAAGGGCATAGCGAGCTAGGATTTTTGGCCGGCTTGAGGTGAGTAATGGTTATAAATGATGTCTTGAGGGTTTGAAACCCCGGATTTGCACAACGTAGTGCTATGTTGAGGTGAGACACACGCTGTATGATGAGCGTGGGGTCCACTACTGCTGGGGATTTGGACCTGGTCCATCCCGATTGATGATTCTACTATATTTTTGACTGAGACTTAAATTATATCATTATAGTTTGGGCTAGTTGCCATGTTTGGGGCCTTGTGCCGACCTGTAGAACCCTTAGGGGTAATTGTACATGATTGACCTCACTTTACTCGTTAAAAATCATACCCTCCGTCATGTTTCTAACTGTTTAATCTAATATGAATCGGCTTTGGAATAACTAGACCAAAAGGAGAGTAATATGTGGGATGGGATCCCTATCTTATCTTAGTATGCCCGAGAGGCTAAGTTTATAGTGACCGAGAGGGGTTGAGAACCCCATTGTGAGGGTATTTGATATGTTATGGATCGGGTTGCACGCCGCAGCAGTATATATTTATATGGATCGGGCTGCACGCCGCAACAGTATATTATTGGATCGGGCTGCGTGCCGCAGCAGTACACTCATATGGATCGGACTGCACGCCGTAGTAGTATAGTGCTTGGGCTGTAGGAGCCCCTCCGGAGTTTGCACACCCCCAGTGAGCGCAGTCGACTATTATTATTGGATCGGGTTGCACGCCGCAACAGTATATATATGGGTGGGGCTGCACGCCGCAGCGATATAATTATGATTTCGGTTATCGTGAGGAGTAAATGAGTTGAGCACTGGCTTAAAGGATTTTTACCTGACTTCTTCATTCAGTTGCTGTTTAAATGTTCTTACTGCTTTGATATAGAACTGCTTAGTGTTTTTATGATATTTCTTTCCGTCAGTCATTATTTATTGCTATTACTCACTGAGTTGGAGTACTCACTTTACTCCCTGCACCATGTGTGCAGATACAGGTATTCCGGAGGCGTAGATTGAGCCATTGCTTCTATTCAGATCTCATCGGAGTCCTCGAGGTAGCTGCATGGCATTTGCAGACCCGATTTCTCCCTCTATCCTCTTTACTTTCAGCATTTTAGACTATCTTTTGTTTAGGCTGTTCCCCAGACTTGTATTAGAGGCTCTTGACTCGTGACAACAGATCGGTGGGATTTGTAGTGATATTTTCTTAATTTCCGCACACTTTTATCTTCTGTTACAGATTTGTAATCATGTTAATTTTGGTATTTAAACCTTGTTAATTGGTAATGAACTCTATATGAGGGATTGAGAGTGTTGAATTGGTCGGGCTTGCCTAGCACTGTGTTGGGCGCCATCACGACCGGGTTGGGGTCGTGACAAGTTGGTATTAGAGCCTAGGTTACTAGGTCTCGCGAGTCATGAGCCGGATTAGTAGAGTCTCGCGGAGCGGTACGGGGACGCCTGTATTTCTCCTCGAGAGGCTGCAGAACGTTTAGGAAAATTCCACATTCTTGAAATTCTTGTCGTGCGAACTTGTTGATCCGAATACTAAACTTCTCCTTATTCTATTCTCTCACAGATGGTGAGGACACGAGCTATCGGACTTGACGGACGACCACCAGTGCCACCTACTGAGGCTAACAGAGGCCTTGGATGCGGTCGTGGTCGTGGCCGAGACAGAGCAACGAGGGCAGCACCTATTGATCCACCAGCTGCCCCAGTTCTGGATCAGGCTCCAGCAGTACCAGCTCAGGCACCAGCTGTGCCCATAGTGATTCCGGGCCTTCAGGAGACATTAGCTCAGATCTTGACAGTGTGCACGGGCCTGGCTCAGGTGGTTTCAACCACCACCGCACTAGCAACTACTTCACAAGCCGGGGGAGGCAATCAGACCCCCGCTGCTCGCACACCTGAGCAGGTAGCACAGGGATAACAGACTCCAAAGGCACCTCCTGCTCAGCCAGTGGTACCAGTACAGGAGTTCAGGGTTCCAGTTATGCCCGAGGACGAGCAGCATCTCCTCGAGAGGTTTGGTAGACTCCAGCCTCCGACATTTAGAGGAGCTGAGGGCGAGGATACCCAAGGTTTTCTCGACAGATGTCAGCGGATGCTCCGTACATCGGGGATTCTTGAGTCCAGTGGTGTGGCTTTTACTACCTTTCAGTTTACGGGAGCTGCCTTCACTTGGTGGGAGGTGTATGAGCGGCGTAGGCCGGCTGGTGCAGCACCTTTGACCTGGCAGGAGTTCTCCACTCTCTTCTTGGAGAAGTATGTACCGCAGTCTCGCAGGGAGGAGCTGCGCAGACAGTTTGAGGGGCTACGGCAGGGAGATATGACAGTGTTCCAATATGAGATGAGATTTTTGGAGTTGCCTCGTCATGCAGTTTGGCTGGTTCCGACATATCGTGAGCGTATCTGGAGGTTTGTTGATGGACTCACCTACGCTCTTCGTGTTCTTATGACTAGGGAGCGAGTGCTGGCTTGCCACACTCGAGGAGGTGGTTGATATAGCCCGAGAGATTGAGTCGGTTCGCCGGCAGGATCGAGATGAGAGGGAGGCCAAGAGGCCTCGAGGTTCTGGTAGTTACAGTGGCGCTCCTTCGAGGGGCCAGTTCCAACAGGGTCGGGGTCATTCTTTCAAGCCCGCTCAGTCAACTCGACCCGAGTACCGAGGAGGATCTTCAGGTCGTGGTTATCAGGGTTCTCAGCAGAGTCAGCCATCTCTCAGCTCTTCAAGCACAGAGTTCGTCTCGTGCTACTCAGGGTTCTTCCAGGACGAATGCATCAGATAGTCACTCCGGCGCGAGGGGTTCCCTTCAGTCCCAGTCCCCAGCACCCGGGAGTTGCTATGAGTGTGGAGAGTTCGGGCATATACGGAGGGAGTGTCCTCGTCGTGCTGCTAGCTCATCTCAGCAGAGGGGTCAACCCTCTTCTTCTGGTCCAGTTTCTTCAGCACCCGCCCCGCCAGCTAGGGGTGAGGGTCAGGCAGCCAGGGGTCGCCCTAGGGGTGGTGGTCGATCGGGCGGTGGTCAGGCTCGCTTTTATGCTCTTCAAGGCAGGACAGATGCTATTGCTTCGGATGCTGTTATTACAGGTATTATTTCAGTCTGCCACAGGGATGCCTCAGTTTTATTTGATCCCGGTGCCACCTATTCCTATGTGTCTTCATATTTTGCTCATCATTTGGGTACGACCCGAGGGTGTCTTGCCTTACCTGTTCATGTATCTACCCCGGTGGGCGATACGATTGTTGTAGACCATGTATACCGGTCATGTTTGGTTACTATTGGGGGTCTGGAGACCCGAGTTGATCTGTTGCTATTGAGCATGGTAGATTTTGATGTTATTTTGGGCATGGACTGGTTATCTCCGTGTCATGCTATTCTAGACTGTCATGCTAAGATAGTCACTCTGGCTATACTGGGTGTACCGAAGATCGAGTGGCGTGGTATGACTGACTATGTTCCTAGTAGGGTGATCTCATTCCTAAAGGCCCAGCATATGGTTGGGAAGGGTTGTCTTTCGTATTTGGCATATGTGAGGGATGTGGGAGCCGAGACTCCTAGCATTGATTCTGTCCCGGTTGTGAGGGAGTTTCCAGATGTGTTTCCTATAGACTTGCCGGGCATGCCGCCGGACAGGGACATTGATATTGGTATTGACCTGGTGCCGGGCACTCAGCCCATTTCCATTCCACCATATCGTATGGCACCAGCAGAGCTGAAAGAATTAAAGGATCAGCTTCAGGAACTCCTAGATAAGGGGTTTATTCGGCCTAGTGTGTCACCGTGGGGTGCACCGGTTCTGTTTGTGAAAGAGAAAGATGGTACCATGAGAATGTGCATTGACTACAGGCAATTGAACAAAGTAACAGTAAAGAACAAGTACCCCCTGCCTCGTATTGATGATTTATTTGACCAGCTTCAGGGAGCGAGGGTGTTATCCAAGATTGACCTCCGTTCGGTCTATCACCAGTTGAAGATCAGGGATTCGGATATTATGAAGACTGCTTTCAGGACTAGATATGGGCACTATGAGTTTCTTGTTATGTCCTTTGGGCTGACTAATGCCCCAGCAGCGTTCATGCATTTGATGAACAGTGTGTTTCGGCCGTATCTGGATTCGTTCGTCATTGTTTTTATTGATGATATTCTGGTGTACTCGCGTAGTCAGGAGGATCACGCGCAACATTTGCGAGTTGTATTGCAGAGATTGAGGGAGGAGAAGCTTTATGCAAAGTTCTCCAAGTGTGGGTTTTGGCTCAGTTCAGTGGCTTTCTTAGGGCATGTGGTGTCCAGCGAGGGTATTCAGGTCGACCTGAAGAAGATAGAGGCGGTGCAGAGTTGTCCTAGACCGACCTCAGCCACAGAGATTCGTAGTTTCCTTGGGTTGGCAGGTTATTATCGCCGATTTGTTCAGGGATTTTCCTCTATTGCATTGCCCTTGACCAAGTTGACTCAGAAGGGTGCTCCATTTGTATGGTCGGACGAGTGCGAGGAGAGCTTTCAGAAGCTCAAGACAGCTTTGACCACGGCTCCAGTGTTGGTTTTGCCATCAACTTCAGGTTCCTATACTGTATGTTGTGATGCTTCGAGAGTTGGGATTGGATGTGTATTGATGCAGGAGGGTAGAGTTATTGCATATGCTTCTCGCCAGTTGAAGCCCCACGAGAAGAACTACCCTGTACATGACTTGGAGTTGGCTGCTATAGTTCATGCTTTGAAGATTTGGAGGCACTACTTGTATGGCGTATCTTGCGAGGTATTCACTGATCATCGCAGTCTTCAGCATCTATTCAAGCAAAAGGATCTTAATTTGAGGCAGCGGAGGTGGCTAGAGTTACTCAAGGATTATGATATTACCATTCTGTATCACCCGGGGAAGGCCAATGTAGTGGCCGATGCTTTGAGCCGAAAGGCGGTTAGTATGGGGAGTTTGGCGTACATTCCAGTTGGGGAGAGACCCTTTGCAGTTGACGTTCAAGATTTTGCCAATCAGATGGTGAGATTAGATATTTCGGAGCCTAGTCGGGTTTTGGCTTGTGTGGTTTCTCGGTCTTCCTTGTATGATCGCATCAGAGAGCGCCAGTATGATGATCCTCATTTGCTTGTCCTTAAGGACAGGGTTCAGCATGATGATGCCAGGGATGTGACCATTGATGATGATGGCGTGTTGATGATGCAGGGCCAGATTTGTGTGCCCAATGTGGATGGGCTTCGGGAGTTGATATTGGAGGTGGCCCACAGCTCGCGGTATTCCATTCATCTGGGTGCCGCGAAGATGTATCAGGATTTGAGGCAGCATTATTGGTGGAGGAGGATGAAGAAGGATATTGTAGGGTTTGTGGCTCGGTGTCTCAACTGTCAGCAGATAAAGTGCGAGCATCAAAGGTCGGGCGGTGTGCTTCAGCGGATGATTATTCCAGAGTGGAAGTGGGAGAGGATTACTATGGATTTTGTGAGTGGTCTCCCTCGGACTTTGAAGAAGTTCGATTCGATTTGGATGATTATGGATCGGCTGACCAAGTCCGCGCACTTCATTCCAGTATGTACTACTTATTCTTCGGAGCGGCTGGCAGGGATCTTTATCTGGGAGATTGTCCGATTGCATGGAGTTCCAGTGTCTATTATCTCATATAGGGGTACTGAGTTCACTTCTCAGTTCTGGAGGACCTTTCAGCGGGAGTTGGGTACACAGGTGGAGTTGAGCACAACGTTTCATCCTCAGACGGACGGGCAGTCCGAGCGTACTATTCAGATATTGGAGGATATGTTGCGTGCCTGTGTTATTGATTTTGGAGGTTCTTGGGATGCGTTTTTGCCGCTTGCAGAGTTTGCCTACAACAACTGTTATCAATCGAGTATTCAAATGGCTCCGTATGAGGCGTTGTATGGGAGGCGGTGTAGGTCTCCTGTTGGTTGGTTCGAGCCTAGTGAGGCTAGGCTATTGGGGACAGAGATGGTTCAGGATGCCTTAGAGAAGGTGAAGCTGATTCAGGAGAGGCTTCGTACAGCACAATCGCGTCAGAAGAGTTATGCGGATCGGAAGGTTCGAGATGTGTCTTATATGGTTGGTGAGAAGGTCTTGCTGAAGGTTCCACCCATGAAGGGTGTTATGCGGTTTGGGAAGAAAGGGAAGCTGAGTCCGCGGTTTAATGGGCCTTTTGAGGTACTTAGGAGGATTGGGGAGGTGGCTTATGAGCTTGCTATGCCACCCAGCTTGTCAGGCGTGCATCCGGTATTTCACGTTTCTATGCTCCGGAAGTATGTTGGGGACCCGTCTCATGTATTGGATTTCAGCACTGTTCAGTTGGATGATTATTTGACCTATGATGTGGAGCCAGTGGCTATTTTGGGTCGTCAGGTTCGAAAGTTGAGATCAAAGGATATAGCTTCGGTGAAGGTGCAGTGGAGAGGTCGACCCATGGAGGAGGCTACTTGAGAGACCGAGCGGGAGATGCGGAGTAGATATCCTCACCTGTTTGAGACTTCAGGTATGTTTCTTGACTCGCTCGAGGCGAGCGTTTGTTTTAGTTGGGGAGGATGTGACGACCCGGCCCGTCGTCACGTGAGTTACCGCCCCGTTTCCCCCATTTTCTGCTTCCTCATGTTTTATTATAAGAGTCTTGAGTGAACGAGTCGATTTGGATTGGTTTTGGATGGAAATGAGACACATAGTCTCTTTAAGGAAGGTTTGTATTCAAAAAGTCAACCGGATGTTGACTTGTGAGTTAGAGGGCTCGGATGGGATTTTCGGTGATTTGGTCAGCTTCGCGGGATGATTTGCAACTTAGGAGTGTGATCGGAATTGATTTTGGAGGTCCGGTGTAGAATTAGGCTTGAATTGGCGAAGTTAGTATTTTGGCGAATTCCGGTTGATGGGTGAGATTTTGATCCGAGGGTCAGAATGGAATTCCGAGAGTTGCTGTAGCTTCGCTAGGTGATTTTGGATGTGTGTGCAAAATTTCAGGTCATTCGGAGGTGTTTTGGTTGCGTTTTTGATCAAATGCGTGTTTCGAAAGTTTTTGAGAAACTTAGGCTTGAATCCGGTGAGAATTGATGATTTTAGCGTTGTTAGATGTGTTTTGATGATTGGAACAAGTTTGAATGATGTTTTAGGATGTGTTGGTGCATTTGGTTGAGGTCCCAGGGGCCTCGGGGTGATTTCGGATGGTCAATCGGACCAATTTTGGCCTTTGAGGATTGCAGGTTTTTCCAACTATGTGTTGTAGAGAATTAACCCTTCGCGTTCGCGTAAAGGTCACGCGTTCGCGAAGAAGGATCTTGGGAGGCAGGTGAATTACTCTTCGCGTTCGCGATATGTGAGTCCGCGTTCGCGGAGGGGTAGCTGTGTGTGCACCGCGTTCGCGAGGCACTAGCCGCGAACGCGTATAAGGAATTGAGGCTTAGGGGTTCTTTTGCCTTCGCGTTCGCATGCATGAAGTCGCGTTCGCGTAGGTGCCTTTTGAGGAAGCTTGCGTTCGCGTGGCATGGGTCGCGTCCGCATAGGGCATTTTCGGCAGATGGAAAAATTGGAGCTTCGCGAACGCGAGATAACCCTCGCGTTCGCATAGAGGAAAAGGTCACCTGGGCAGAAGGGTTTTAAAATATTTCATCCGCGAGCCTAAGTCATTTTTCCTCCATTGTTGAACATTTTGAGAGCTCTTTGGGAGAAATTGAAGAGGGATTCGAAGAGGATTGGTTGGAGGTAAGTTTTATGAACTAAAAACGGGGTATTATTGTGAAATTAACCTAGAAATTCATGGGAATTTAACCAAAAATGGAAGAGCTAGGGCTTGGGAATTTGGTATTTCAAAATGGAATTTGAGGGGTCAAATGGACTCCGATTTTGGTAAATTTGATATGGACAGACTCGTGGCGAGATAAGGAATCCGGTAATGTTAATTTTCTGATTTTTCGAGAAGTGGGCCCGGGGCTCTGGTTTTGCCAACTTCGTGAATTTCGATATTTTTCGAGTCTTTTCGATTGGGTTATATTCCCTTAGCCTATTGTAACGTATTCGTTGTGGTTTTGGCCAGATTCGACGTGCGAGGAGGTTGATTTGTGAGGCAAGGGCATAGCGAGCTAGGATTTTTGGCCGGCTTGAGGTGAGTAATGGTTATGAATGATGTCCTGAGGGTTTGAAACCCCGGATTTGCACAACGTAGTGCTATGTTGAGGTGAGACACACGCTGCAAGATGAGCGTGGGGTCCATTACTGTTGGGGATTTGGACCTGGTCCATCCCGATTGATGATTCTACTGTTTTTTGACTGAGACTTAAATTATATCATTATAGTTTGGGCTAGTTGCCATGTTTAGGGCCTTGTGCCGACCTGTAGAACCCTTAGGGGTAATTGTACATGATTGACCTCACTTTACTCGTTAAAAATCATACCCTCAGTCATGTTTCTAATTGTTTAATCTAATATGAACCGGCTTTGGAATAACTAGACCAAAAGGAGAGTAATATGTGGGCTGGGATCCCTATCTTATCTTAGTATGCCCGAGAGGCTAAGTTTATAGTGACTGAGAGGGGTTGAGAACCCCATAGTGAGGGTATTTGATATGTTATGCATCGGGCGGCACGCCGCAGCAGTATATATTTATATGGATCGGGCTGCGTGCCGTAGCAGTATATTATTGGATCGGGCTGCGCGCCACAACAGCACATTCATATGGATCGGACTGCACGCCGCAGTAGTATAGCGCTTGGGCTGTAGGAGCCCCTTCGGAGTCCGCACAACCCCAGTGAGCGCAGTCGACTATTATCATTGGATCGGGCTGCACGTCGCAGTAGTGTATATATATACATATATGGATCGGGCTGCACGCCGCAGCAGTATACTATATGGGTGGGGCTGCACGCCACAGTGGTATAATTATGATTTCGGTTATCGTGAGGAGTAAATGAGTTGAGCACTGGCTTAAAGGATTTTTACCTGACTTCTTCATTTAGTTGCCATTTAAATGTTCTTACTGCTTTGATATAGAACTGCTTAGTGTTTTTACGAGATTTCTTTCCGTCAGTCATTATTTATTGCTATTACTCACTGAGTCGGAGTACTCACTTTACTCCCTGCACCATGTGTGCAGATACAGGTATTCCGGAGGCGTAGATTGAGCCATTTCTGCTATTCAGATCTCACCGGAGTCATCGAGGTAGCTGCATGGCGTTCGCAGACCCGATTTCTCCCTCTATCCTCTTTACTTTCAGCATTTTAGACTATCTTTTGTTTAGGCTGTTCCCCAGACTTGTATTAGAGGCTCTTGACTCGTGACACCAGATCGGTGGGATTTGTAGTGATATTTTCTTAATTTCCGCACACTTTTATCTTTTGTTACAGATTTATAATCATGTTAATTTTGGTTTTTAAACCCTATTAATTGGTAATGAACTCTATATGAGGGATTGAGAGTGTTGAATTGGTCGGGCTTGCCTAGCACTGTGTTGGGCGCCATCACGACCAGGTTAGGGTCGTGACATAAAGCCATCCGCAGCTGCAAAAGAAGCTAAAGATGTTCATTTCGAAAGAAATATCGTTGTTAGCGAAGAAGATTTAATGTTAGAAAACAAATTAAACATTGATCAAAGAAGAGCTTACGATATGATTCTTGACAGAATATTTTCAAATAGACCAGGGGCATTCTTTATTGATGGCCCCGGTAGAACTGGTAAAAGCTTTTTATATCGTGCTTTATTAGCTACTGTGAGGCACAAGGGATTTATAGCTTTAGCAACTACAAGTTCCGGTGTTGCAGCTTCACTACTTCCTGGAGGTCGAACTGCTCATTCGCGCTTTAAAATTCCTATTGATGTTAATGAGAATTTCAGCTGCAATATTAGTAAGCAAAGTTCATTAGCATCTTTAATACGAGATGCAAAACTAATTGTATGGGATGAAATTTCAATGGCAAAAATGGAAATGGTAGAAGCATTCGATTTGCTTTTAAGAGATCTCATAGAAACTAATATAATATTTGGTGAAAAGGTAGTTGTCTTCAGTGGTGATTTTAGACAAACTCTTCCCATAGTTCGTAGTGGAAAAAAGGAAGATTTTATTCGTGAAAGTTTACTGTGCTCTGAAATTTGGAATCAACTTGAAAAATTACAACTATCAGAGAATATGCGTGCGAAAACGGATTCTGCTTTTTGTGAATATTTAATGAGAATTGGTGATGGAAAAGGAAGACAAAATGCCTATGAAAAAATTCAAATGCCTCATTCTCTCATTATTCCTTTTACTTCTGAAAAAGAATCATTGAATATGCTCTTCCGAGTTACATATCCTGATTTATACAAATGTCATTCAAATGTTTCTTTTATTACTTCTCGTGCTATTCTAACAACCAAAAATGATTTCGTTGATGAAATAAATGACATGCTTCTTGCTCAATTTCCAACCACCGAAAAAGTTTACATTGCTACTGATGAGACAATTGATCCAAAAGATCAGAGTGAGTATGAAGATTTTTTGCACACTTTAAGTCCTGCTGGCTTGCCTCCTTACAAATTATCTTTGAAAAAAAAATTGGCCGATTATGTTATTAAGAAATATGAATCCCAGTGAAGGTTTATGCAATGGAACACGATTAATATGTAATGATTTTAAAACTCATGTCATTAGTGCAACAATATCTAGCGGCGATTTTAAAAATACACATGTATTTATTCCGCGAATGCCACTCATGACATCAGAAGATGAGAAATTACCTCTCCCTTTTAAACGAACACAATTTTCAGTTCGATTATGTTTCTCCATGACAATAAACAAAGCTCAAGGTCAAACATTAGATTTTGTGGGTATCTATTTGCGCGAACCTGTCTTTTCTCATGGTCAATTGTATGTTGCTTTATCAAGAGCCAAAAGTTCTAATTGTGTGAAAGTATTAACTAAACCACCTACAGCTGACGATGATGATGATCACTCTACATACAATATAGTCTATGATGAAATTATTAAAAAAGCTTTTTCCTGACCATATGCTATAATTTCTTATGGTAAATCTAATTATAACTTGATTTTGTTCTATATTCTTTCATTTATATTAAACTATGTCTATTTTTATTGTTAATGTATACTGTTATACTAATATCAATATATTGTAATTACAGGTTAATTCCACTATGGGTGAAAGGTTAACTATCAACATGATCACTCCCAATACAGAAGAATGGACTTGTAAGATCCAAGTAATTGATAAAGGTCGTCCCAAAGACAACAAAGAGAAAACCAAAAAATATCAACTCATGACTCTACAGGATGAAGAGGTATTCTTTTTTAAATTCACAAATTTGCCAACAATAATTGAATTAGTCCATTTTTTGCTCATATACTAGAGATTGCTCATATTAAAATTTGATATATTTTGCTGGTGTAATTTTTCCCAATTTATTTGAATATGATTAAAATCTAATTGTATCTTATTTTCTTACAGGAAAATCAAGTTCAGGCCATCATGTTCAATGCTGATATAACGCATTTTGAAGATCTATTTAATCCTTTCCGCACTTACTTGGTGTCGGTTGCACAGCTGAAGGAGTCATCTTATTTATATTGAATTCCGCTCAACAAATTCACTTGGACAATCTATAGAAGTACCATTGATGAGCCAATTGAAAAGGTCACTCCTCCTGAGGATCCATTACCTTCGCCAACACGCCTAACTATCACGGCATTTGACACTTTCGAGTATCAACCTAAAGAATCTGAATTTGGTATTTAAAGATTTAATTATCTATATTTGTGCATATACAATCCATTTATTATATCTTCTCAAAAAACTTTTTAGTATTATGACACAATGATTTTCATAATATATTAACATTTGTTTTTTTTTGGTTTAACGCAAGATGTCCTTGCTATTGTGATTAATGGCGGCCCTTCAACATATGCTGCAAATGGAAGAAGAATTCAAGAATTTATCATTATGGATAAGCAGTAAGGATATACCTCCTCCTATTCCTTTCCTCCGTTTCTTTTGTTGTTCCTTATCTTCCTTCACCTCTTCCTCCTCCTCTTCAACCACCTCTTATTTTTTGGCTGTAGCTACTGGTTTTCTCTTTTTGTGGCGAAAAAAGATTGTATGTTTCTACGGCTTTGGAATAACTAGACCAATATGGTTCTTGTTAAATCAAGCACACATAGAAACTAAAACTTCTTGTTAAATCAAGCACACATAGAAACTAAAACTTCAGGCTAAAACTCAGGATAGTGGCTTTATTAGGATTCTTGAAAATGCAATGTGTGAAAAAGAACATTTTAGCCATTAGGTTGTAACTTCGTGCATTACTTTAACCAGATTAAAGGTGTAACTTTCATTTTATATTTTTATAGTGCCAAAATTTTTGTTAGGGAAACATGGCTTCCTTTTATTGAAATATGTGGGCATCCTTTTTTGGTCTAAGCTAGATATAATTTATTGTTCACAATTTCATATTAACCTCCTAAGCTTAAAGTATATGTAATGTAACTTGGATGCTTGATTTATGTGATTGCAAAGTAAAATATTTTGTTCTTTGTTTCCCTAAGAACTTGACTTCTTTTGTTTTTGCAACTTAAATATTTGGGAGAATTCATTTATGTGGCAAGTATTTTACTTTTTCAGTTTTTGTATCTTTTGAATTTACATTATTTGTAAATAAATAATGTCTTACATTTGAGGTTTATTTTACCGTCCAAGTTCACATTTAGCTATTACTTTTTGTTACGTTTACTTGACTTCCTTGCTACAAGAGTATGTTGCCTGAAAGTAATGATGAATTATATCAGGATATAAATCATCAATATTATGAATTGTTGTCATCTTATGCTCATTTCATATTTCTTCTATATGCTTCAAGTTTGGTCTTGTGAATCATTTTACAAGTTCCCACGGGAGAGCCTGGTAGCAAATATTGTATTTTCTTCATGTGACTTCAATATAGTATTTGAACATCTTCTATTCATTGTTTACAGGAAAAAAACAACAAAATTCACACTCTAGGAAGATTTCATTGAACTTTATGGGAATAAACTTTTGAAACAACTGAATGAATTCCCAGTTAATCTTGCTAGAAAAATTGGTAGATCATCATCAAGTATTAGTACTTACATGATTTTACCTTTTTCCTTTTCAAATATCAAACAATGAAATCAAATCTTAATATTTGAATGCATGTAGGATCATCGAACAAATTCAGTGGGCTGTCAAACAAATTTAGTACAACAATCTATTTCAATCCTCCTTACCCACAAGCTGTTGAGTTGAAGTCATGGTATTATGCATGTATTTCTTTGTGAATTACGCATCTGTAGAACCATATTGTTGATATAATGCATTAATATATACAAGAACAATTTTTTTAGATTTTATCTACCTTGTAGGGCCAAAACAATTGAACCAATGCTTAATGCATACAAGATAAAGAGTACATCTTCCACAGGCTCTGTCATGGTGGTTCCTTTTGAGGATGAAATCATAGCTATTTCCAATATCCAAGCGCAACCTCAAGTAAGAACAAGATAAATTTATATTATTCTATCAAAAATTATTATTTTTTTTGTAGTCACAAAAAAAAATGTGGCATTCTTGAATTATATAGGGACAAGTATTTTATGTCACAGCTGAACTTTGTCTACCAAATGAGAACCAATGATTTTGTGTGTTAGCTTGTTCTGGCTGTAAGCAATTGTTCACGAGATCTTTCTCTCGGAGGACAATTTATTGTACAAACTGTCAACGATCCGCTCATCTAATTCCAAGGTATAAGTGTTACTAGATTCTTCTATATGACTAGTTTTCTACTATATAGAAATGAGAAGTTGATCGACCAAGGGTAAATTTGTCATTAAACCTCTCATCTAATTGTTTTAAAAAAAAATATTATTTTATCTACACTATCTAGACTTTTTCCGTACAAAACCTTGCATCCATCAAAAAAAAACCTAACACCCTATACTTTTCCAGTCATTTTCATCTACTCTGCTCAGTCACTTTCATCTCCTTAGACATCTATAAGTCACTTCATCTCCTTTACTTTGATTCATCTCGCTTGGTAAATTATTTCCTCATCTTCTTTCCTATCTCTTTTCAAAATTTCGAATTTCATGCTGAAATTTTTTGTAGGTTCCATTATTGTTCATTCAAACTTCTATCAAGAATTATTGTGATCAGTTTTTTTTCATCTACTTTGAATGTTCTAGTTTCAGATCTGAATGTCTCCTACTTTTTTCCCCCAAGAACTAAATTTATTAATTTCTTTCATCTACTTTGGTAGTTCCAATTTCAGATCCGATTTTTCATCTACTCAATGTAAAAATCGATAGTTGCTACTTGTTAAAGGGTATCAATAATTTAGGCTCTCTTTTGTCCCACTTTTCACTTTGGATTTTTAGGGTAGAACTTTTTTACCTAAAGAAGATGTGATAATTACTATGGCTAATAAAAGCAATTGAGTAGTAAGTCATTCATCAAAGTCTTGTGCTTTCTAACTATTTTAATAAAATATGAAGTACAAAAAAAGGAGGAGAAAAAATTAAGGTAGGTTAATTATTGATTGGACGGAATGCCTTTTGATTTGGTTAAACGTCGGAAATTGCAGAAGAAAGAGATATTTTATTTTTTCTATATTTTCCCCTCTTTTTAGCCTTTAGATTCTTTAGCCTATAAGAAAATATATCAGATAGATTTTGATACCAAGTAAGGTGCTGGTACACAATCTCCCTTTCATTAAATCTCTGTATGTGTATATTTGTTTTTGGCTACTACCCGTTTTGATTTGCTTATATTGCGATCTTACAGACTTAAACTACATTATCCTTTTTAATTTTGTTTTCTGGTTGTTTCGTTCTGAGTTTTCAAACGAGTGCTGAGGGGTATGTTTGAAGAAGTGTCCTGTATGTGTGTTTTTTCATAAGGGCTGATCTATGTGCATAGAAAGATTAGGCTTTTATGAAAGATTTGATTTTCTTGTCTTTTAAGAATTTTATTAGTGGTACTAAGCTATCTACATATTGTTTCTTTTATTGGCTGCTTTTATTGATCTTGAGTAGTCATTTCTATTTAGCTGTTCTCCATTTCATGTTTAACTTTGTAAGAGTATAAATGAAGAGATATTATATTTCTGTGAAAATTCACAGTGTCAATTCAATTAAATTGAGACACAATTGTTATTAAGTGAACTTTAACTTTGTGCTGGTCTGTTTAATTCTTGATATACCTTCCTTCTCTCTCTCTCTCTCTCTCTCTCTCTCTCTATATATATAATATATATATTATATATATATATATATATTATATATATATATATATATAAGTTTTCTAGCTGTAACTTTGTGTATGAGAGCTATTCTTTTTCTCATAAGGAAGAATGGACAAGTTTAAGGTATGAATACTTTTTGTAGTCACAATCTTACACTGTTATTGGGATAACTTAAACTGTGGCCTTAAAATGGACTGCAATTATGGGAAGTAGGATAAGAAAGAATTAGACCAAACATTTATCCCTTTTTGGTTGCAATAATGGTAATGGGTTAAGGCAGTGAATTTTGATTTATAATGCTTCGTTTGCTTCTATTTCTGTAATTAAAACACAAACCTTTACCCTTTTATTCAGTGATATTTAATTAGTAAAACTCAAAATTTGGTAAAATTCGTTTGTAATGCTGTGTTTGCTCAGCTGTGATATTATTGTTCGTTGTGATTTTTGCACAGTTTATGTGATTTTTATAAAGAGAGTAATAGTGGAAAAACAATAGAGAGCAATTTTAAATATGATATAAAGAACTTCCACACAACTCTTGAGCAATCTCCTCAAAAGTTGATTCTTAGAAACAAAACATTTAGAAAAAGAGGACAGCTAATACTTAAGTCTTTTAGGATAGCAGGAGTTTCCAACAAACAAATATGCGGGCATTCAAATACCAAGCATCAATAAAAAATTTAGTGTTGCAAAACAAGAAACACTAAACCTGCATGGATAAATTGTTGTCTCCTACGTAAAATTTAATAACAATGGCCATGTCATTTAATTATTTGACACCACAACGCTACTTTTAAATATTATTGATACTTGTAATTTAAATATTATCTATCTTTTTCTGTTTGTGGTTGCCTATTATTGATACTTTTCTTATTTGTTTTATTTTCCTTATAGGACTGACTCTCTGTTGTGATATGTCACGACCCGGATTTTCCTACCATCGGGATCGTGATGGTGCTACCGTGGTAGCTAGGCAAGCAACTTATTTACCTTTCATTAATAAATAATCTGTTAAAATCCTATAGCATCAACAAGTAATATGGAATTTAGTAATAATAATAATAATAGCGGAAGTGCTTATTTATAAGTCTGAATCAAAACGCGGAATAGTCAACAATAGCCTCTACCCAAGATTTGGTGTCAACATTAACTTCACGAACTGCTACGAATTTACTAAATACAAAGGTCTGAAAGAACATATAAGCTGTCTGTCTCGAAAAACAATGAGGCAACAGTCTAAAGAGAACATAAGGAAGAGACGCCGGGCCTACGGACGCCTGCAAGGCTACTTCAGTCTCGTGTAAATTGAAATCCTGCTCCGTACTACTGCTGTTGTTGCTCCTCAACCTGGACCTATGCAAATGCACAGAAGTGTAGCATCAGCACAACCGACCCCAATGTGCTGGTAAGTGTCTAGCCTAACCCGGCGAAGTAGTGACGAGGCTAGACTGGACACCACATAAACCTGTGCAGTTATAAATATATACGAAAATCGAATACAAAGCAATTAACAATATGGGAGGGGGAAACATGCTATGGGGAGATACAATATTACACAGTAACCCAGGAAAATAAACTAAAGCAACTTAGATCCACCATAAACAAGGAATTAAATACTCAATATAAACACAGGGCATCAAATAACTGTTGCGGGTGCAACCCCTCCATAAATTATCATTGTTGCGGCGTCACCCGCTCCAAAATACCACTGTTGCG
>NW_017673138.1:0-34943 GCF_001879085.1 Nicotiana attenuata
ACATGGGCTCCTTGCAATGGACTTCCCAACCCCTGACCCCTTTGTATGGAGTCATTAACTCTGTGAATGCTAATGGCTGTCTCCCTATCACCCTTTCCCCTCTCCTTTTTCCCTCAGTTTTTTTTAAAACTCTGTTCCTGCACTTTCACTATCTTCTTAGAACTTAAGATCTGCCCCTTTTATGTGAGCCTTGCCTTGGGACCCATGAGCTCCCTCTGAACTTGGACACATAAGGGCTGGCATTTCCACACTGCACTCATCTCTATTCTGGTTATGTAACTTGGGTGTGAGCACTACCCGGGGTCCTCTTGAGACCCTTAGGGAACTTTGACACACTCAAGTCTGAGAAAGGCTTTGGATCAATGACATTTGAGGTGGTTTATTCCATAACTCAGAGAGGAAGTCAAGAATCAGGCTTCCTCTGGTTGTAACCTTTCTTTGTACTTTTCTGATGTAATTCATTACTGGGTCTGTAATAATTTCTGTAATAAACACTGGGGTTGGCTAGTGAAAAGGGTTGGGAATTATGCATGCTTGAGGGTAGAAATCATGTCTATAGGATCTGTTGTTTTAGATTATGCATGTTTAATTCTGCATTTTAGATACCATGTTATTAGGATCTAACTGGTTAAAATCAGATATCATTAAAATCAGTACCCCTTCGTAGAAATCATGCTTATAGGAACTAAAAATGGCCACAATAGAAATCATGTCTATAGGATTTGTTGTTTTAGATTATGCATGTTTAGTTCTGCATTTTAGATACCATGTTATTAGGATCTAAATGGTTAAAATCAGATATCATTAAAATCAGTACCCCTTCGTAGAAATCATACCTATAGGAACCAAAAAATGGCCACAATAGAAATCATGTCTATAGGATCTGTTGTTTTAGATTATGCATGTTTAATTCTACATTTTATATACCATGTTATTAGGATCTAAATGGTTAAAATCAGATATCATTAAAATCAGTACCCCTTCGTAGAAATCATGCCTACAGGATTCCCAAAGTAAGTAAAAAAAAATCTGGTTCGTTTCTATTCACATTCAATGTTAGATATCATGTCCATAGGGTTTAAAATCAGCATTAGTAGATACCATCGCCTGCAGAATCTGAAACTAGTCCGTTTTAAAATCAACTTATTCTGAATCAGTTTTAAATAATCTAATTTCCATACTTAACGAGGTCTAGCAAGCATGCCTATAGGGTCCCAAACCATTCGTTTAAAAGTTGTTCTGCTTTGCCACACTTCTAAATCAGTAAGTAGATACTATGTTCCTAAAAGCTCACCCAAACACTTAGGCAAGCCTTAGGGTAATAACAATGAAATTGAATCCGCCTTTTGAAATTGCTGCAACCAGCAGGCAGGCCTGATTCGGACTTCTTATCTGAGTTATGTATTAAGCTGGTCTCCTTCAACAATTGAACTCCCTTCGTCTTTAGTATTTTTAATCGGACCTTAAATGTATGTGCAAGTCATGCTATTTAAGTATTTTTTTGAGGAGGTATCCATGAGCCTTTACTTGTTTACATGTTTCCCTTAACATGCAGTATTATTTGTTTTGTTTGTCGCCTTAGATTTTTACCTTTTGAAACCAAAATCAGCCTAATATCCCCCCCTTTAGGAATAGTAGTCCTAAATTCCTCCGGGATTGATAGGAATGAGACGGGTAATTGATACGCTCAAATTACACTTTAATAAATAGTGTAAGGCGGTCGATGTCAAATATAATAACCAACAAGGTTGGGGTCGAATCCCACAGGGAATAAGTGTGAAAAGGTTACTCAAATAGTGTGTTACTTGACTAAAGTCGTAATTCTATTCAGTTAATGGTAACAAGAGTATGAAATGATTTTGGTTTGAAGTAATGACTAATTGTAATGTTGAGAATGTAAATAATATAATTAGAGAAACTAAGGTTGTGTCCCCTTTAATGAAGTGTAATGCTATCGGTGTTAATACGATATATTTCTAATGGAAGGTCCTTTTGATATGCAAATGATGTCTAAATGACTACCCAATATTTTCCAATAGTTGGGTAGTATTTCCTCTTTATGATTTTTCCAAATATAAAAGAGTTGATATTAATAACAATCAATATATGCCAAATAAAACTCACTTATTCCTAAGCGATTCTATTAAACAAGGCTTAAAGCCTTGAGTCTTTGATATTTACTTCTATCAAATTCTAACCCACTTTCCCAAGCAACGCAAGAATTTAATGGCACTTGTTAATGTTTGCAACCACCAACAATAAATGAAGAATGAGAAGTAAATGAATATCAACCAACCATTATATATATATTCAATGTTAAACACCCATTAACATAACACCCATTTAGGGTCCACAACCTTAGTATTTAAAGTTAGCTACTCATACTAAAATACAAAAATAAGAGAATATTAAATGCCATAAAGCTTACAAAGTGAAAGATTCTTAATCCAAAAGCTTCCAAAAGATAGGAATATTAAAGCCTTGTATTGTAGTCTCAAATTCAGACAAGATGAGCCCACAAAACCCCAATAAATCTATTTATAGAGGGCCAAAATTCGGGACAAAAATGGACAAAAATGCCCTTTCAGGTTAAATATGCGACCGCATATCTGTCGCATAACAGACATGCAGTCCGCATTCTCTTCATGCCCATCGCACTTCAGAACCCTAGTTTCCAGGCCGTCGTCGCATTGTTGATTTGCGGGTCCGCATTCCAGATATGCGATCGCATTTTGTGTCACATTTTCCACCATCAGCATTTCTCTCCATGAGTTTGTGGTCCATTATGCGGTCCGCAAACCTGTTATGCGATCGCATTCGGGACCGCATTTCTTGCACTGGACTTTGGCCAATATTCTGTTTTGGTTTGCGATCCTTTGCACATTATGCGGCTCGCATGTAGGATTTGCGATCGCATCTTGGACCGCATTTCCACATTTGTGCTGTATTTTGCTCTTTTGTTGTCCTTTTATGGCTTTTTGCTTTCGTTTCCATGCTCTTAGGTCATTAAACCTCATATACTGCAAAAATACTAAAGTTACATAAGTATAGGAGATAATTGCATTCAAAACAAGCTAAAATTCAAGCAATTTGCATTGAAATGTGCCGAAATTCTCCGGCACATCAACACCCCCAACTTAAACTCTTGCTTGTCCTCAAGCAACTAAAATGACACTATCCTATTCTAGACTCCATCTAACAGACATGAAACAATAGCGACCGTGGACGGTGTCCGTTGGAAGTACTACAAGCATGCATTTTTCAATTGTTTACCCTTCCTGAATCATCAATATTTACAAAGAACTAATCAACTTGTGAACTGTGAGCCTCAAACAATGTGACAAAATGCTACCCTCAGCTGAGTGCACTTGCATTTGACTTAAAAAAACTCAACTTTTGTCCAACCTCACAGTTCATATGCCCTCACTAGAAAGAAAGTCCCAAAATCACTCTATTTACACTGACAACAAAAGGATGAATACACAATTTCACTCACCCTCAGAAAGAGTTTCAAGTGTTACAACATACCATACCATAGGCTTGCCCTTATTTTAATTCATCGCTTTATTCTAAGAACGCTCGGTTGGAGATCCCATAAGGACTTTTTAAGCTTGTAATGTAGGTTTAGGAAAGGGTCGGATAAGCATTTGGGTACAAGTGACTATACCCTCCTTGAACACTAATCACATTTTTCTTTCTTGTGCTCTTTGCTTCTTTTCAAACCACAAAGCCTTCATTTGTATCAACTTTTCCACCATTTAGCCACCTCAACTACCTCTTTTATTCTCTTCAAGGCTCCTTATGCATAAACACTTACAACTCTTATACTCTTTTTTTTTTCAATTGTTTTTCTCTCGTTGTATTTTCTTTTATATACTTTGCTTTAGGAGCTTGAGTAGTTTCATATTTTGAGGTACACTTCCCTACGCTCATTGCACAACCTTACCAATTTTCGGCTTGACACACACCCCCAACTTAGGCTTTTAGCCTCATTCTCAATGCTCAAGGAGGGACGGGTTCAAAAGAGGGAATTATTTCACAAAAAGGGAAAGGTTTGTAATGAGGTAGCCAAAGAAAAGGTTAAAAGCTCAAATGGGGTGACTAGTGATACTATCTGTACAATGGGTGGCTTGGAAGGCTAACTGGTTTTTCAAAAATCACAAAGACTGCCTAAGGTCATTTCTCCAACCAAATGTAATTATTAAAAGCATTGAAAAATCAACCGGGCAAGTTCTAGATGGCAGAAGTAAACACAAGAATTATTTACACAAAGAATTCACACACATGGCACACGAACTGTTTGGCTTACATAGTTTGAAGCCCTCGAGTCAACACTCGACAACTCAAAGCTTTCATCATATATACATGTATAACTCTAGGTAGACATAGAGTCACAGGCGAGCCTCAAGTTCACACAGTTGATCTCTTTTTTTTTTATAGAAGGGTATAGGCTATATACAAACACACATGATTGAGACTAGACAATTACACCAAACTGGTCAACATGTTTCATTTTACTGTCCTGGTTCTACTATTACACCCTTGGAAAAGAACCCGGCGAAGAAAAACCAAGGGGAATTCATTGCTAATGACTAAATATGGACAACTATCTACTTGTTTTTATTTTAGTTGTTTTTTTTGTTTTTTTATATGCACAAGGATAACATAACTTATGTACGAAAATCAAAAAACATC
Organism: Nicotiana attenuata; assembly: GCF_001879085.1. Lineage (NCBI taxonomy): Eukaryota > Viridiplantae > Streptophyta > Magnoliopsida > Solanales > Solanaceae > Nicotiana > Nicotiana attenuata. The sequence goes on from NW_017673138.1 coordinate 4,696, forward strand.
AATATAAACAGAACACAGACGAGTACATAAGTTCAACAGTTGGCAATGTCACAAGAATATATACAAGGCTACCACCCCCAACTAAAAGGCATTCATTGTCCCCAATGCATAAGAATATGAAATAGAGTTTAGGGCTCCCTGAGGCGCACTAAGCGCTATGGGGGTCGGCAGCCGGCTGAGTGATGGTGGGGGCACCCTCTGATACTGAAGCTGGGACCGATGAGATCTCGGTCTGAGGAGTGGCCTCCACTGATGGAGAAGGGATCTCTGGCTGATCAAATACTGGAGCTGGAGCCTGTGAGTTGCTAGCCTCGCCCGTTGATGGCTGAGTGGCCGATGGATCTGCAGGGGCGGCCATGTCTGCTAGCGAATGTGCTATTGCTACCTGAATTGCTGCTTGTTCCTCGTCCTCAACTGTAGGAGCAGCAATCTGCTTACCCTTCTCCCGAGGGCCTTCATCCTCCTCGGACCAAGAATCCTCCTTATCCTCTCCCTCATCTACCTTCTCACTCTCAGACTCTGAAGAATGTCCGGACTCCTCCTCAGAAGGGATCTCAATATGTGCAATGGGAGATGGAGGTTGGGAAGTCCCGGCAGTCAGAGGTGCAATATCCGTCATCAACGTGGAGAAGTCAAGGTCCAAACCTGGTGCTACTGTGTCTGCGCCCTGCTCACCTTCCTTGGGTAGGAAGGATGATAGATCGAACTCCAAAGTCTGTATCTTGTGGAGCTCGGTCTTCATAGTGGCAACTTCCTCCCGGAGCCTAGGCAAGTCACTAACCTCACCTCGCTCTATCTTCTCAACCCTTAACTCAATCTGTTGCAAGCCATCCCCGAAAGATGTTTGTTGTTGTTAGAGTGCTGCCACTGAGGACTGAATAGGACTCAACGCCTGTTTGATGAGGATGGGCAAGTTCTTCATAAGCTGGTCTGGTCAACCTTAGCATTGGCATGCTGAGCTATGAGACCAAGCCTCGAGACGGCTGGCAGTACAGCAGACGGCTGAGCAGGTGGTGGACTGAGAGGCAGGCTGTGAAGTAGAAGTGGACGCAGCTGGAGCCTGAGGGGTGACAGGAGATTGGGAGTCTGAAGGCTCTACATCAACCGGTCCCTGAGTCTGAACCTCTGGGGGAGCAACAGCATCGCTAATGCGCGTGATATCAATGTCTCTCATCTCCTTCCCTGTCCTGTCAGAATGTGGCATGGTGGGGACCTTCACAGCCTTACAGAGGGCTGTGATCAAGCAGGGGAAATGGAGTGAAGTGGCGTGCTGCGTAGCCCGGATCCCTAGCTCTCGGAAGATAAGATCGCCCACATCAATCTTGATGCCCTCCATAATACATGCAATGAGAAGGGCTTTCTCAATGCCTATATCAGTCTCGTTTCTGGAAGGTATTAGGCGTGAGGTGACAAAGCTGAGCCAAAATCGACCCTCTCGTGTGAGATCCTCCTTGTATATTTTGTGCACAGGGCTGATCCAAGAAGGGGTCCCCCTTGCTATCACCGAAGCAATCCAACTGCTCTCATTTTCCCTATTTGCCCATTTGGCAGCATACTCAGTTGTGCCCGATGTCCAACCAGGGAAGTATAGCTCATTAATTTTCTCACTGCTGCAGTCCACACTCTTCCCCCGAACCAGTACAGTGTCACAGAAAATCCTATTGCATTTGTGGTGCGTATTCCTGGAGGCTCCATATGATACATAGAACTCACGGACAAGGGTCTCATTGTATTCAACAGGTGGTTCAGTGAAGCACTCCCATTTTCTTTGTTTTATGTTCTCCCATATGTAGGGGTAATGCACTTGTAACCCGTTCAAGCTCAATTGCTTCTCAGCCAGGATCTTCCGTTTGGTGAGCCCTTCTCTATACAGTGCCCTAGACCCATCAACCCCAAATCGGAGTTGGAAGTCTTCTCCGCTTTTCCTTCTTGCCTCAGCTTGTAGGTCAACTGAGGGCAAGATCTCCTCCTCATCAGACTGGGAGGGATGTGGAACATTAGGGTCCGTTCGGGATCGTTTGGCTTGTGACGCTTGACGACGGGAGGATGCCCTTTTCTTGTCAGAGGCTGAGTATTTCTTTGGAGCCATATCTGTACAAATGTGGAATGTGAGCGACCTTGGAGGCAACAGTGAAAAGAAGAATTTTTTTTTATTTTTTTTAAGATGCGACAGGTTATGCGATCGCATAACCACTATGTGGACCGCAAACCTGTCGCAAACTTGACATTCTATTCCGGGTCTCAGTCTGCAATGAGTTATGCGATCGCATAACAACTATGCTTATCGCATACTCATCGTAGAACTGTTTTGTTCACAAACCAAATCCCAAAATGCAATCGCACATTCCACCGCAAAGTAGGAAATGCGATAGCAAAACGGCCGCAGAAAGCATGTTGTAAACTGGGTACACTGTGTCAGTATGCGGTGAGTCTGCAGTCCGCATATCAATTATGCGATCGCAAACTCACCACATTTTATCATCTTCCTCAGCCGATCTAGGTTTCAGTTATGCGGCAAAAATGCGAACCGCATTTTGATTTTGCGGGCCGCAAATGTCCATCGTCCCCAACGAGTTAATTTTACCCTCAACAATGGCGGTCCTAATTCTTGCTACCCAGCACCCCAAACATGTTTCCTACCCAAGAGATTATCACAATATGGGCAAACAACTACTCACAAAACTCAATCAAAAGTGAAGAAAGAAAATAGAAAAGAAACACAGGAGAAACAAATGTGAAATTGAAAATGAAAAACTAGGGCAAGGAAACATACCAGTGAAGATGAGCAAACACACTACGGAGATGAATTCTCAAGTGGTTTCGTCCGTTATTAGATGTCACTAGCCTTTTTTCCCTTTCCTCTTCGGTCTTAGTTTGCCTCTCTTTTTTTTTCGTTCTTTTTTTTTTGCGTTGTTTCCTTCTGTTAGATTTTTTTTTGAATGTGTGAGAGATGAAAGGATGCGAAGACATACCTGACAATTTTGCGGTGGGTAAGTCACCACATAACACACTATGCGACCTCATAAGTGTTATGCAGTGGGTTCAAGTGAGTTGCTGAAGGGCCAAAAATGCGGTGCACTATGCGATCGCATAGTGAAGATGCGGTCTGCAAAGTGCACCAATTCGTCGCATTTTTCTCATCAATTTTAGCAAAACACACTGTGTTGTTTTGCGACCAAAATGCGGTCCGCATAGTGAAAATGCGACCGCATATGTGTAGCAAACTTCACACGGTGATTTTTCTTCCCTTTCTTATGCAATCCTACCCAATGTTATGATCTTTTGAATCCCCTGCACTCTAACACACACTTTAAATTGCTCAAGTAAATCTATCTATCAAAAATTTAAAGATTTAAAGAACACAAAGGGTGTTACCACACATGGGTTGCCTCCCATGAAGCGCTTGATTTAATGTCGCGGCACGACGAAGTTGGCGTTTCTTTTTCTTCACTCATTTGTCGGGCATGGACCATCTTGGAGAGCCAACTGTTCCACTAAATGTTTTTCTCCATCAGTGCCCAAGTAGTGCTTGATTCGTTGGCCATTGACTCTGAATGTCCGGAGCCCATCTTACCAATGCTAGTTCCACAGCTCCAAAAGGAGAGACATTGACCACTTTGAATGGACCGGACCATTTTGATTTGAGCTTGTCCGGGAACAATTTGAGCCTTGAGTTAAAGAGCAAAACCAAGTCACCCGACTTGAACTCTCTTTTCAAGATCATCTTGTCATGGACGAACTTCATCCTTTTTTTGTACACCGCTGCACTTTCATAAGCATGGAAACGAAATTCCTTCATTTCATTGAGTTGTGTTAGCCTCAAATTTGCAGCTTCAGCCCAGTCCAAGTTCAACCTCTTTAAAGCCCACATGGCCTTGTGCTCCACTTACACGGGTAGATGACAAGCTTTGCCAAAGACTAACCTGTAAGGAGAAGTACCAATAGGAGTTTTGTACGCCGTACGGTATGTCCACAATGCGTCATCTAGCTTCCTTGACCAGTCGGTCCAATTTGCATTAACAGTCTTTGCTAGAATGCTCTTGCTCTCCCGGTTGGAAACCTCAACTTGACCACTAGATTGGGGATGATAAGGTGTGGCCACCTTGTGCTTGACACCATACTTCTCTAGCAGCCCCGTTAAAGCCTTGTTACAGAAATGAGACCCACCATCACTAAGAATGGCCCTAGGAGCGCCAAACCGAGTGAATATGTTTTTCTTCAAGAATGCGGTCACACTTCTTGCCTCGTTGTTTGGTAAGGCAATTGCTTCAACCCATTTGGACACATAGTCCACAACTACCAAGATATATTTCATCCCACAAGAACTCACAAAGGGACCCATAAAATTAATTTCCCATACGTCGAAGATTTCTATCTCCATCACAAAGTGCATTGGCATTTCCTGTCTCTTGGAGATTGATCCTTGCCTTTGACATTAGTCACAAGCCTTGACCATTTGATTGGCATCATGATATATTGACGGCCAATAGTAACCACATTCAAGCACCTTATCCGCCGTTCGTTATCCTCCATGATGACCCCCAACCGGTGAGTCATGGCATGCCTTTAGAATTGGCATAATCTCTTCTTCTGGAACGCACATTCTGATAATATTGTCAGCACAAACACGGAACAAGAACAGTTCCTCCCAATAGTATTGACGACAGTCTCTCAAGAACTTCTTCTTTTGATAGGATTCCAATCCGTCCAGAATAAGGTCACTAACCAAATAGTTAGCAATATCGACATACCAAGGAGCAAAAGTGCTAGATAGTGCCAATATGTGTTCATCCGGGAATGCATCGTTGATTTCAAGATCTCCCTTTGGTCTCCCTGCCTCTTCCAACCTTGATAAATGATCCGCCCCTTGATTTTGAGTTCGCTTGCAATCCTTGACCTCGAAGTCAAATTCTTGCAACAACAAGACCCATCAAATCAACCGAGGCTTTGCATCCTTCTTTTCCATGAGATAGCGAAGAGCGGCATGATCTGTGTACACTTTCACCTTGGATCCCAACAAATAAGCCCGGAACTTCTCAAAGGCATAGACAATGGCAAGAAGTTCTTGCTCAGTTACCGTGTAATTCATTTTGCCCCATTGAGTGTCTTGCTTGCATAATACACCGGGTGGAGAACCTTGTTGTGACGTTGGCCAAGCATTGCTCCAATAGCTAAACCACTGGCGTTACACATGAGCTCGAAAGGAAGAGACCAATCGGGTGTGACAATAATAGGTGCCGTGGTGAGCCTTTGCTTCAATTCCTCAAAGGCTTTGAGGCATTTCTCGTCAAACACAAATTTGGCGTCTTTCTCAAGGAGTTTGCACGTAGGATTTGCAATCTTGGAAAAATCCTTGATGAAGCGCCTATAGAACCCGGCATGCCCCAAGAAACTTCGAACACCTTTAACGGAAGTAGGTGGAGGAAGCTTAGAAATAATCTCGATCTTTGCCCGGTCAATCTCTATGCCACGTTTGGAAATTTTATGCCCCAACACAATGCCTTCATCCACCATGAAGTGACATTTCTCCCAATTGAGCACAAGGTAGGTCTCTTCACATCTCTTAAGCACTTGTCTAAGATTGTTAAGACAATGCTCAAAAGAATCACCTACCACTGAGAAGTCGTCCATGAAGACTTCTAGAAAATCCTCTACCATGTCGGAGAAAATGGACATCATGCATCTTTGAAAAGCAGCCGGAGCGTTACATAAACCAAATGGCATCCGGCTAAAGGCAAAAGTTCCACAGGGGCAAGTGAATGTCGTCTTCTCTTGATCCTCCAATGCTATGTTGATTTGGTTGTAGCCGGAATATCCATCAAGGAAACAATAGAATGACCTTCCCGCTAGCCGATCAAGCATTTGATCAATAAAAGGCATAGGGAAATGGTCTTTGCATGTGGCACTGTTGAGCTTCCGATAATCCATACACACCCTCCAACCGGTCACCGTTCTTGTAGGGATGAGCTCATTTTTCTCATTTTCAATTACGGTCATGCCTCCCTTTTTCGGCACACATTGCACCGGGCTCACCCAAGAACTATCGGCAATAGGGTAGACTACCCCGGCATCCAACCATTTGATGATTTCTTTCTTTACCACCTCTTGCATTGACGGGTTCAACCGTCATTGATGTTCCACACTTGGTTTCGTTTCACTCTCCAATTGGATTTTGTGCTCGCAAATTCCCACGGGAATCCCACGGATGTCCGCGATTGTCCATCCAATGGCTTGCCTATGCTCCTTCAAGACTTCCAACAATTGTTCTACCTGCACATCATTCAACAAAGAAGGAACAATTACCGGTAAAAGTATCATTTGAGCCAAGAAATCTATACGTCAAGTGTGGTGGAAGTGGTTTTAGCTCTAGTTGCCGAGGTTCGATAATAGAAGGCTTTGCGGGTGGAGTGGCTCTATTCTCCAAGTCGAGAGAGAGCTTTGCCGGAGCATAAGTGTAGGACCCAAGCCCCTCCAATGCATTTACCGATTCCATATACCCCTCCATATCTTCACCATCAAAGTTCACCAAAATAGCCGCCAATGCCTCGCCGAGGCATTGTTCTTCCATTTTCATTTCAACCGCATCCTCTACTTCATCAACAACATCGATCACCGAGATGCTTTCATACTCATGCGGTAGTTTCATACCCTTGCTTGCTTGGAATGTAACCTCTTCATCATTCACACGGAATTTGATCTCATTCCGTTCCGAATCCATTAGTGCTCTTCCAGTGGCAAGGAATGGTCTTCCCAAGATGATAGGGATCTCTTTGTCAACCGCACAATCAAGGATTACGAAGTCGGCAGGTAAATGAAATTTTCCCACCTTCACAAGCACATCATCAACAATTCCCACCGGTCGTTTGATGGAACGATCGGCCATTTGCAATCTCATACTTGTGGGCCTTGGCATACCTAATCCTGCTTCCTTGTAAATGGCAAGAGGCATCAAGTTGATGCTAGCCCCATTATCACAAAGGGCTCTTGCAAAATCATGTGCTCCAATGGTACAAGGAATGGTGAAAGCTCCCGGGTCTTCTTTCATTTGAACGGTGGATGTTGCAATGATGGAACTAACCCGATGAGTCACATTCACCACTTCATTTTTGGTAGTCTTCTTCTTGGTGATCAAATCTTTCAAATACTTAGCAAAACCCGGCATCTCTTGAAATGCTTCCACAAATGGAATATTCACCGATAATTGCTTGAGAATGTCGTAGAACTTTTCGAGTTTGCTATCATCAACCTTCCTAGCGAGTCTTTGAGGGAATGGGGGAGGAGGTCTAGGAATAGGTGGAAGAGTTTTTGGTGTCTCTTTTACCTTTTCCTTTACCTCTTCCCGGTTCTCTTTTTGCACTTGCAAATCTTCCGGAATCTTTTCAACTTCGACAACACTTGGCTCTTCAACCTCAACCCCTTGTTCGGACTCTTTTACTTCAACCACTTGTTCACCCTCTCCTTGTATTACCTTCCCACTCCGAGTACTAATTGCCATGATATGAGAAGTTGGACCACTCCCACTACCCTTTGGGTTCGCAATTGTGTCACTTGGAAGTGTCCCTTTTTGCTTTGGATTTTGTTCCCTTGAGAGATCTCTCATTTGCATTTCCAATTTTTGAATGGATGCGGTATGAGAGCCAACGAGCTCGGTCATGTTCCTCGTAGAAGTGTCGGATTTTTCTTGATTTTGTAATACCCGTTCAAGCATGTTTTCCAACTTGGAATCACTTGTTGAACCTTGATTTGAATATTGACCCTTTGGAGGAACATAAGGGTTTGAACTCCGGTTTGAGAAGTTGTTGTTGTTGTTCCAATTTCCTTGATTTGAGCCACCTTGGTCATTTCGCCATTGTTGGTTTCCTTGCCCTTGCGGGTTAGGCCTCCATTGATTTTGTTGTCCTTGACCTTGGTTTTGTTGCCTTTGATACCCTCCTTGAGGGTTGTTGATGTAGTTTGCTTCCTCAAAATCTTCATTTGATGTGGGTTGCACATCCTCCACCACATTCACCTTTTTTGTTTGGCTTTCCGTGAACATTTTTGTCAACACATTGACATTTGTGGCAAGCCCTGCGATTATTTGGTCTCTCTCTTGATTTTCCTTAATCAGGTTGGTTAAGGAAGGAGAACCATATGCAATTTGGCCTGTGGTATCCTCAGAGTGCCAAGCTTGATTATGTTTTTCCATTTTGTCAAGTATTTGTATGACCCTTGCGAATGATTTGTCCATAAAAGATCTGTCAGCTGCATTCTTCGCTATAGCTTGGTTCATAGGATCCAAGCCCATGTAGAATTTCTCCAACAAGATAGAGTCCGGAAAACCATGATTGGGAGACCTCACCAAATATAATTTGAATCGATCCCATGCCTCGTGTAGATGTTCCCTCGGCTGTTGCTTAAAGAAGAAAATTTTATCTCAAAGCTCAGACTTCTTGCTTTGTGGGAACCATTTAGCTAAAAATGCCCGGACAAGTTCAGGCCAAGAACGGATGGAATTTGGTGGCAAGTTTTGGATCCACCTCCTTGCGTCTCCAGCTAGCGAGTACTTGAACACCCTCAACATTAGGGCATCATCTGAGACATTGTTCTGCTTATACATAGCACATACTCCCAAGATGTTCCTAAGGTGTTGTGTTGGATCATCATCGGTGGAATTCCTGAAAAACCCCTCCGCTTTGAGCATTAGGATTAGACCATGTTCCACTTTAAAATTTGAAGCACCAACAACCGGAGGTACAATAGCATTTGTATCCTCAATGTACTCATCTATGTCCGCAAAAGGATTTTCATCCACTTCTTCCTCGTACTCCGACATATCTTCCAATCAACACCAAGCAAAACAAGCGAAGTGTGATGGAATAGAATAAGACGTAAAGTAAAGCACACACTAATTAGTAATTTCAAAACCGTATTCCCCGGCAACGGCGCCAAAATTTGATACGCTAAAATTAAACTTTAATAAATAGTGTAAGGCGGTCGGTGTCAAATATAATAACCCAACAAGGTTGGGGTCGAATCCCACAGGGAATAGGTGTGAAAAGCTACTTGATTAGTGTATCACTTGACTTAAATCTTAATTCTATCCGGTTAATTGTAACAAGAGTATGGTGTAATTTTGATTTAAAGAAATAACTAATGTTGACATTTAGAATGTAATTAATTGGATTAAAGAACCAAGGTTGTGTCCCCTTCAATAAAATGTAATGCTACCGGTGTTAATATGATATATTTCTAATGGAAGGTCCTTTTTGATGTGCAAATGATTTCTAAATGACTACCCAATATTTTCCAATAGTTGGGTAGTATTTACTCTTTATGATTTTTCCAAATATAAAAGAGTTGTAATTAAGAACAATCAATATATGCTAAATAAAACCCACTTAATCCTAAGCGATTCTATTAAACAAGGGTTAACGCCTTGAGTCTTTGATATTTACTCCTACCAAATTCTAACCCACTTTCCCAAGTAAAGCAAGAATTTAATGGCACTTGTTAGTGTTTGCAACCACCAACAATAAATGAAGAATGAGAAGTAAATGAACATCAACCAACCATTATATATATATTCAATGGTAAACACCCATTAACATTACACCCATTTAGGATCCACAACCTTAGTATTTAAAGTTAGCTACTCATACTAAGATACAAAATGAAGAATATATTTAATGCCATAAAGCTTACAAAGTGAAAGATTCTTGAACCAAAAGCTTCCAAAAGTGAAGAATATTAAAGTCTTGTATTGTAGCTCCCAAAATCAGACCAGATGAGCCACAAAATCACAATANCATAAGTGTTGTGCGGTGGGTTCAAGTGAGTTGCTGAAGGGCCAAAAATGCGGTGCACTATGTGATCGCATAGTGAAGATGCGGTCCACAAAGTGCACCGATTCGTCGCATTTTTCTCATCAAGTTTAGCCAAACACACTGTGTTGGTTTGCGACCAAAATGTGGTCCGCATAGAGAAAATGCGATCGCATATGTGTAGCAAACTTCACACGGTGATTTTTCTTCCCTTTCTTATGCAATCCTACCCAGTGTTATGATCTTTTGAATCCCCTGCACTCTAACACACACTTTAAATTGCTCAAGTAAACCTATCTATCAAAAATTTAAAGATTTAAAGAACAAAAAGGGTGTTACCACACATGGGTTGCCTCCCATGAAGCGCTTGATTTAACGTCGCGGCACGACGAAGTCGGCATTTCTTTTGCTTCACTCAGTTGTCGGGCGTGGACCATCTTGGAGAGCCAACTGTTCCACTAAATGTTTTTCTCCATCAGTGCCCAAGTAGTGCTTGATTCATTGGCCATTGACTTTGAATGTCCGGAGCCCTCTTCTGATGCTAGTTCCACAGCTCCAAAAGGAGAGACATTGACCACTTTGAATGGACCGGACCATTTTGATTTGAGCTTGCCCGAAAACAATTTGAGCCTTGAGTTAAAGAGCAAAACCAAGTCACCCGACTTGAACTCTCTTTTCAAGATCTTCTTGTCATGGACGAACTTCATCCTTTCTTTGTACACAACTGCACTTTCATAAGCATGGAAACGGAATTCCTCCATTTCATTGAGTTGTGTTAGCCTCAAATTTGCAGCTTCATCCTAGTCCAAGTTCAACCTCTTTAAAGCCCACATGGCCTTGTGCTCCAGTTCCACGGGTAGATGACATGCTTTGCCGAAGACTAACCTGTAAGGAGAAGTACCAATAGGAGTTTTGTACGCCGTACGGTATGCCCACAATGCGTCATCTAGCTTCCTTGACCAGTCTGTCCTGTTTGCATTAACAGTCTTTGCTAGAATGCTCTTGATCTCTCGATTGGAAACCTCAACTTGACCACTAGATTGGGGATGATAAGGTGTGGTCACCTTGTGCTTGACACCATACTTCTCTAGTAGCCCCGTGAAAGCCTTGTTACAGAAATGAGACCCACCATCACTAAGAATGGCCCTAGGAGTGCCAAACCGAGCGAATATGTTTTTCTTCAAGAATGCGGTCACACTTCTTGCCTCGTTGTTTGGTAAGGATATTGCTTCAACCCATTTGGACACATAGTCCACAACTACCAAGATATATTTCATCCCACAAGAACTCACAAAAGGACCCATAAAATAAATTCCCCATACATCGAAGATTTCTATATCCATCACAAAGTGCATTGGCATTTCATGCCTCTTGGAGATTGATCCTTGCCTTTGACATTGGTCACAAGCCTTGACCATTTGATTGGCATCATGATAGATTGACGGCCAATAGTAACCACATTCAAGCACCTTAGCCGTCGTTCGATTTCCTTCATGATGACCCCTAACCGGTGAGTCATGGCATGCCTTTAGAATTTGCATAGTCTCTTCTTCTGGAATGCACCTTCTGATAATATTGTCAGCACAAACACGGAAGAAGAATGGTCCCTCCCAATAGTATTGCCGACAGTCTCTCAACAACTTCTTCTTTTGATAGGATTCCAATCCGTCCGGAATAAGGTCACTAACCAAATAGTTAGCAATATCGGCATACCAAGGAGCAAAAGTGCTAGATAGTGCCAATATGTGTTCATCCGGGAATACATCATTTATTTCAAGATCTCCCTTTGGTCTCCCTGCCTCTTCCAGCCTTAATAAATGATCCGCCACTTGATTTTGAGTTCCCTTGCGATCCTTGACCTCGAAGTCAAATTCTTGCAACAACAAGACCCATCGAATCAACCGAGGCTTTTCATCCTTCTTTGCCATGAGATAGCAAAGAGCGGCATGATCTGTGTACACTATCACCTTGGATCCTAACAAATAAGCCCGTAACTTCTCAAAGGCATAGACAATGCCAAGAAGTTCTTGCTCAGTTACCGTGTAATTCATTTGCGCCCCATTGAGTGTCTTGCTTGCATAATAGACGGGGTGGAGAACCTTGTTGTGACGTTGGCCAAGTATTGCTCCAATAGCTACACCACCGGCGTCACACATGAGCTCGAAAGGAAGAGACCAACCGGGTGTGATAATAATAGGTGCCGTGCTGAGCCTTTGCTTCAATTCCTCAAAGGCTTTGAGGCATTTCTCGTCAAACATAAATTTGGTGTCTTTCTCAAGGAGTTTGCACATAGGATTTGCAATCTTGGAAAAATCCTTGATGAAGCGCCTATAGAACCCGGCATTCCCCAAGAAACTTCAAACACCTTTAAAGGAAGTAGGTGGAGGAAGATTTGAAATAATCTCGATCTTTTCCCGGTCAACCTCTATGCCACGTTTGGAAATTTTATGCCCCAACACAATGCCTTCATCCACCATGAAGTGACATTTCTCCCAATTGAGCACAAGGTTGGTCTCTTCACATCTTTTAAGCACTTGTCTAAGATTGTTAAGACAATGCTCAAAAGAATCACCTACCACCGAGAAGTCGTCCATGAAGACTTCTAGAAAATCCTCTACCATGTCGGAGAAAATGGACATCATGCATCTTTGAAAAGTAGCCGGAGCGTTGCATAAACCAAATGGCATTCGTCTAAAGGCAAAAGTTCCATAGGGGCAAGTGAATGTCGTCTTCTCTTGATCCTCCAATGCTATGTTGATTTGGTTGTAGCCGGAATATCCATCAAGGAAACAATAGAATGACCTTCCCGCTAGACGATCAAGCATTTGATCAATAAAAGGCATAGGGAAATGGTCTTTGCATGTGGCACTGTTGAGCTTCCGATAATCCATACACACCCTCCAACCGGTCACCGTTCTTGTAGGGATGAGCTCATTTTTCTCATTTTCAATTACGGTCATGCCTCCCTTTTTCGGGACACATTGCACCGGGCTCACCCAAGAACTATCGGCAATGGGGTAGACTACCCCGGCATCCAACCATTTGATGATTTCTTTCTTTACCACCTCTTGCATTGACGGGTTCAACCGTCATTGATGTTCCACACTTGGTTTCGTTTCACTCTCCAATTGGATTTTGTGCTCGCAAATTCCCGCGGGAATTCCACGGATGTCCGCGATTGTCCATCCAATGGCTTGCCTATGCTCCTTCAAGACTTCCAACAATTGTTCTACCTGCACATCATTCAACAAAGAAGAAAAAATTACCGGTAAAGTATCATTTGAGCCAAGAAATTTATACCTCAAGTGTGGTGGAAGTGGTTTGAGGTCTAGTTGCGGAGGTTGGATAATAGAAGGCTTTGCGGGTGGAGTGGCTCTATTCTCCAAGTCGAGAGAGAGCTTTGCCGGAGCATAAGTCTAGGACCCAAGCCCCTCCAATGCATTCACCGATTCCATATACCCCTCCATATCTTCACCATCAAAGTTCACCAAAATAGCCGCCAATGCCTCCCCGAGGCATTGTTCTTCCATTTTCATTTCAACCGCATCCTCTACTTCATCAACAACATCGATTACCGAGATGCTTTCATACTCATGCGGTAGTTTCATACCCTTGCTTGCTTGGAATGTAACCTCTTCATCATTCACACGGAATTTGATCTCATCCCATTTCGAATCCATTAGTGCTCTTCCGGTGGCAAGGAATGGTCTCCCCAAGATGATAGGGATCTCTTTGTCAACCGCACAATCAAGGATTACAAAGTCGGCGGGTAAATGAAATTTTCCCACCTTCACAAGTATATCATCAACAATTCCCACCGGTCGTTTGATGCAACAATCGGCCATTTTCAATCTCATACTTGTGGGCCTTGGCATACCTAATCCTGCTTTCTTGTAAATGGCAAGAGGCATCAAGTTGATGCTAGCCCCATTATCATAAAGGGCTCTTGCAAAATCATGTGTCCCAATGGTACAAGGAATGGTGAAAGCTCCCTGGTCTTCTTTCTCTTGAACGGTGGATGTTGCAATGATGGAACTAACCCGGTGAGTCACATTCACCACTTCATTTTTGGTGGTCTTCTTCTTTGTGATCAAATCTTTCAAATACTTAGCAAAACCCGACATCTCTTGAAATGCTTCGACAAATGGAATATTCACCGATAATTACTTGAGAATGTCGTAGAACTTTTCGAGTTTGCTATCATCAACCTTCCTAGCGAGTCTTTGAGGGAATGGAGGAGGAGGTCTAGGAATAGGTGGAAGAGTTTTTGGTGTCTCTTTTACCTTTTCCTTTACCTCTTCCCGCTTCTCTTTTTGCACTTGCACATCTTCCGGAATTTTCTCAATTTCGACAACACTTGGCTCTTCAACCTCAACCCCTTTCTCGAACTCTTCTACCTCAACCACTTGTTCACCCTCTCCTTGTAGTACCTTCCCACTCCGAGTACTAATGGCCATGACATGAGAAGTTGGGCCAGTCCCACTACCCTTTGGGTTCGCAATTGTGTCACTAGGGAGTGTTCCCTTTTGCTTTGGATTTTGTTCTCTATAGATGTCTCTCATTTGCATCACCAATTTTTGAATGGATGTGGTATGAGAGGCAACAAGCTCGGTCATGTTCCTCATGGAAGTGTTGGATTTTTCTTGATTTTGCAATACCCGTTCAAGCATACCTTCCAACTTAGACTCACTTGAGGAACCTTGATTTGAATATTGACCCTTTGGGGGGACATAAGGGTTTGAACTCCGGTTTGAGAAGTTGTTGTTGTTGTTCCAATTTCCTTGGTTTGAGCCACCTTGGTCATATCGCCATTGTTGGTGGCCTTGCCCTTGTGGGTTTGGCCTCCATTTATTTTGTTGTACTTGACCTTGGTATTGTTGCCTTTGATAGCCTCCTTGAGAGTTGTTGACATAATTTGCTTCCTCAAAATCCTCATTTGATATGGGTTGCACATCCTCAACCACATTTACCTTCTTCGCTTGTCTTTCGGTGAACATCTTTGTCAACACATTGACATTTGTAGCAAGCCCTGAAATCACTTGATATCTCTCTTGATTTTCCTTGATCATGTTGCTCAAGGAAGGAGAGCCATATGTAATTCCACCTGTGGTGTCCTCGGAATACCATGCTTGATTATGCTTTTCCATTTTGTCAAGTATTTGTGTCACCCTTGCGAATGATTTGTCCATGAAAGATCCGTCAGCTGTATTCTTGGCTATAGATTGGTTCATAGGATCCAAACCCATGTAGAATTTCTCCAACAAGATAGAGTCCGGAAAACCATGATTGGGAGACCTCACCAAATATAATTTGAATTGATCCCATGCCTCATGTAGATGTTCCCTCGGCTGTTGCTTGAAGAAGAAAATTTATCCCGAAGCTCAGACTTCTTGCTTTGTGGGAACCATTTAGCTAAAAATGCTCGGACAAGTTTAGGCCAAGAACGGATGGAATTTGGTGGCAAGTTTTGAAGCCACCTCTTTGCGTCTCGAGCTAGTGAGTACTTGAACACCCTCAACCTTAGGGCATCCTTTGAGACATTGTTCTGCTTATGCATAGCACATACTCCTAAGAAGTTCCTAAGGTGTTGTGTTGGATCATCATCAGCGGAATTCCTGAAAAACCCCTCCGCTTTGAGCATTAGGATTAGACCATGTTCCACTTTGAAAGTTGAAGCACCAACAACCGGAGGTATAATAGAATTTGTATCCTCTATGTACTCATCTATGTCCGCAAAAGGATTTTCATCCACTTCTTCCTCGTAGTCTGACATGTCTTCCTATCAACACCAAGCAAAACAAGCAAAGTGTGATGGAATAGAATAAGACATAAAGTAAAGCACACACTAGTTAGTAATTTCAAAAGCGTATTCCCCGGCAACGACGCCAAAATTTGATACGCTCAAATTACACTTTAATAAATAGTGTAAGGCGGTCGATGTCAAATATAACAACCTAACAAGGTTGGGGTCGAATCCCACAGGGAATAGGTGTGAAAAGGTTGCTCAAATATTGTGTTACTTGACTAAAGTCGTAATTCTATTCAGTTAATGGTAACAAGAGTATGAAATGATTTTGGTTTGAAGTAATGAATATTTGTATGTTGAGAATGTAAATAATTTGATTAGAGAAACCAAGGTTGTGTCCCCTTTAATGAAGTGTAATGCTATAGGTGTTAATATGATATATTTTTAATGGAAGGTCCTTTTGATATGCAAATGATGTCTAAATGACTACCCAATATTTTTCAATAGTTGAGTAGTATTTCCTCTTTATGATTTTTCCAAATATAAAAGAATTGATATTAATAACAATCAATATATGCCAAATAAAACCCACTTATTCCTAAGCGATTCTATTAAACAAGGTTTAAAGCCTAGAGTCTTTGATATTTACTTCTACCAAATTCTAACCCACTTTCCCAAGCAAAGAAAGAATTTAATGGCACTTGTTAATGTTTGCAACCACCAACAATAAATGAAGAATGAGAAGTAAATGAATATCAACCAACCATTATATATATATTCAATGTTAAACACCCATTAACATAACACCCATTTAGGGTCCACAACCTTAGTATTTAAAGTTAGCTACTCATACTAAAATACAAAAATAAGAGAATATTAAATGCCATAAAGCTTACAAAGTGAAAGATTCTTAATCCAAAAGCTTCCAAAAGAGAGGAATATTAAAGCCTTGTATTGTAGTCTCAAAGTCAGACAAGATGAGCCCACAAAACCCCAATAAATCTATTTATAAAGGGCCAAAATTCGGGACAAAAACGGACAAAAATGTCCTTTCAGGTTAAATATGCGACCGCATATCTGTCGCATAACAGACATGCGGTCCGCATTCTCTTCATGCCCATCGCACCTCAGAACCCTAGTTTCCAGGCCGTCGTCGCATTGTTGATTTGGGGTCCGCAATCCAGATATGCGATCGCATTTTCCACCATCAGCATTTCTCTCCATGAGTTTGCGGTCCATTATGCGGTCCGCAAACCTGTTATGCGATCGCATTCTGGACCGCATTTCTTGCACTGTACTTTGGCCAACATTCTGTTTTGGTTTGCGATCCTTTGCACATTATGCAGCTCGCATGTAGGATTTGTGATCGCATCTTGGACCGCATTTACACATTCGTGCTGCATTTTGCTCTTTTCTTGTCTTTTTGTGGCTTTTTGCTTTCGTTTCCATGCTCTTAGGTCCTTAAACCTCATGTACTGCAAAAAAACTAAAATTACATAAGAATATGAGATAACTGCATTCAAAACAAGCTAAAATCTAAGCAATTTGCATTGAAATGTGCCGAAATTCTCTGGCACATCAGCTAATAACTGGGTTCTAAATTTAATATTTGTGCATATTTAATAAATTTTTAACACAAATACATTGTTTGGACAAAAGCTACTGGGTTCGGCCGAATCCGTAGCTCGACTTCTGCATCTGCCTCTAGCTACATGGGCGGCTCAAAGATATTTGTGGCCTTAAGCCAAACTTTAATGAGGGGCCTTAAGCTTCTTGATTCAAGAAAAAATATCATATATAATTTTATTTGAATTTTGTTCTAGCTATTTGAATGTAAATTATTAATAATTTGTTTATAATCAATTGTCACGAACCGAATTTCCCACCTTCGGGACCGTGATGGCGCCTAACGTTGCACTCGCTAGGCAAGCCAACGTTACATAATATTTCACCTTTTTCCTTTCTTCTTTTATAATTAAATTTTAATAAAACTAAATCAGCGGAAATAAAAGCAAAAGTACATGATTTAACTAATTACCCTTATACTATTAACGAAAACAAAAGTAGATATCACCCAGAAACTGGTGTCACAACTCACGAACAGTCTACGAATACTACAAGTAATGGTTTGAAAGAAAATACATCTGCCTCGGAGAAAGTAAAACAGAAATGAAGTAAAGATAGGAGGAGACGCCAGGGCTTGCGGACACCTGCAGGACTACCTTGGGTCTCCTGAATGCAGTAACAGCACCCAACCTCTCAATCAGCCACTAGCTCGGAAATCTGCACAGGAAGTACTGAGTGCAGTATCAGTACAACCGACCCCATGTACTGGTAAGTGCCGAGCCTAACCTCGACGAAGTAGTGACGAGGCTACGGCGGGGCATAACAACATATATTACCTGCAACAGTTTATACTAAAACATAAAAGAAATACAGAATGAAATATATCAGTAACTTGCATTTAATAAATACGGAACCGAGTTTTTCTACCATTACTCAGCTATAACCAATTCTTAAGAGAATATCAACACCACAACAATGGACCTCAGCAGAAAAAGAGTACATAAACAACAAATGATGCGGCGCGCATCCCGATCCCACCATATAATCAATAATAGTACAAATATTCACCCTTATTACTCCTTGTTGCGGCGTGCAACCCGATCCCACCAGTCCACCCTTATTACTCCTCAATATATCACCCTTATTCCTCCTGTTGCGGCGTGCAACCCGATCCCGCCTGTCCACCCTTATTACTCCTTGTTGCGGCGTGCAACCCGATCCCACCAGACAATCACATTTCACCCTTATTCCTCCTGTTGTGGCATGCAATCCGATCCCACTATATATCAGCACCAATCACAAAATAAAGACAAGTGTTTCACAAGTTAAATCAAATCCTCCACAACACTTATACCTCAAACCAACACAATGGAATATTACTACAATTATGAAAATTCACCAGTTAAAACTACACAGCGAAACCAACCAAAGTGTACCATGAAGCACCAATAAACCAACATAAGCCAACAGTGTGATATAATGGAAATATTTAACAATTAACAACACCAATAGAGAAACAACATTTAACAAGAAGCAATTAGACATGGAAGCATCAATAAGCAAGTAGCAATTAAGACAGGAAAGCAATATATAGGGAAACGGGGAAAGGGAATAGGCTAAACAATTAACTTGGTGACGCATAGGTGCTCGTCACCACACCTATACGCCAAACACATGGTATTTCACATAGAAAGCAAGTCGGGGATCCCTAATCCCTTAAGTCAAGGTTAGACCAAACACATACCTCAAGCCAACGGGTAATTCACAGCTCAATTACCGCTTTACTTCTCGAATCCTCCACCAACCCACTCGTATCTAGCCATATTTAACTTAATAACATCAATAAACGCTAAAGAAACCAATTCCAATGCATAATTATAGATTTCCCAACATTATTCCCAAAAAGTCAAAAATCGACCCCGGGCCCGCTTGGTCAAAACTTGAAATTCGGACAAAAACTCGATTACCCATTAACCCCTGAGCCCGGATATATAATTAGTTTTAGAATCCGACCTCAATTTGAGGTCCGAATCCCCAAATTTAAAAATTCCTAAGTTCTACCCAAAAGCACCCAATTCCCCCATGAAAAACCCTAGATTCTATGATGAAATCTTGTAAAAAGATGAAATATATTGAAAGAAATAAGTTATGAATCATTTACCTATGATTTGGGGAAGAAATGGTCTTTGGAAAATCGCCTCTTGAAGTTTAGGTTTTTGAAAAATGGGACAATGAATGAAAAATCCCGTCCAAAAATGGTTTTGAACAGTCGCAGTTATTGCATTTGCGATCACAGGTTCGCAAATACGAACTCGCAAATGAGGCCATTACTTCACAAATGCGAAGCTTGGCCTGGCCTGCTGGCATCGCAAATGCGAACAACTGTTCGCAAATGCGGCCTCTGTTCCAGTCGCAATTGCGACAATGAGCTTCGCAAATGCGAAGGTCCCCTTCCCAGCCTTCCGATCGCAAATGCGAAATACCTTTGCAAATGCGATGCTCGCATTTGCGAGCCAGACTACGCAAATGCAAAGTCTGCAGACCTACAACATACCGGAAAATTTTTCTCAAGTCCAAATCTCTCCGTAGCCTATCCAAAACTCACCCGAGCCCTCCAGGCTCCAAATCAAACATGCACACAAGTCTTAAAACATCTTACGAACTTGCTCATGCGATCAAATCTTCAAAATAACACCTAGAACTATGAATTCAACACCAAAACACATCAAATGTTCAAGATAGTATCAAACTTCTTATTTTCTCAACCAAATGTCCGATTCACGTCAAATCACTTCTGTTTTTCACCAAATTTCACAGATACGGTTAAAATATTACAACGGACCTGTACCGGGCTCCAGAACTAAAATATGGGCCCGATACCAACAAGTTCAAACAATATTCAATTTCTAAAAATTATTATATTTCTAGTTTAACAATTTTCTTCAAAATTTCATTTCTCGGGCTAGGGACCTCGAAATTCGATTCCGGGCACACGTCCAGGTCCCATATTTTACTACGGACCCTCCAGGACCGCCGAAACACAGGTTTGAGCCCGTTTACCCAAATGTTGACCAAAGTCAACTAAAATCATCTTTTCTTAAATTTTTCACATAAAAACTTTCCGGATACGCGCCTGGACTGCGCGCGCAAATAGAGACCAATAAGATTAATCTCTTATCATCTCAAAGATAATCTCTTCATGGATTTACGTCGATGACCCTATGGCATGAACTAACGTATGTAAATATGGGTTGTAACATCTAAAACGTCCGTTCGTCCTCGAACAGACATAGAAAAGTACCTAATTCGATGAAAAGATGGGGATATCTGCTCCACATATCGGACTCGGACTCCCAGGTAACTGCCTGAACAGGCTGACCTCGCCACTGCACACGAATCGAAGGGCAACTCTTCGATCTCAACTGTCAAACTTGCCGTTCTATGATGGCTACCGGCTCCTCCTCGTAGGTCAAATCCTTGTCCAACTGGACAGTGCTAAAGTCTAACACGTGGGATGGATCATCGTGATACTTCCGAAGCATGGACACATGAAACACTGGATGCACAGCTGCTAAACGTGGCGGCAACGCAAGTCTGTAAGCCACCTCTCCCACTCGATTAAGAATCTCAAAAGGCTCGATGAACCTACGGCTTAGCTTTCCCTTCTTCCCAAATCTCATCACGCCCTTCATGGGTGACACTCGATGCAACAGTCGTTCACCGACCATGAATGCCGCATCACGAACCTTACGATCGGCATAACTCTTTTGCCTGGACTGAGCTGTACGAAGTGTATCCTGAATGATCTTAACCTTATCCAAGGCATCCTGTACTAAATTTGTACCTAGCAACCGAGCCTCCCCCAGCTCAAACCACCCAACTGGCGACCGACACCGTCTACCATATAATGCCTCATAATGAGACATATGGATGCTTGACTGATAGTTGTTGTTGTAGGCAAACTCCGCTAATGGCAAGACTGATCCCAAGAACCTCCAAAGTCAATAACACAAGCGCGAAACATATCCTCCAAAATCTGAATAGTACGCTCAGACTGTCCGTATGTTTGAGGATGAAATGTTGTGCTCAACTCGACCTGCGTACCCAACTCACACAGTACTGCCCTCCAGAAATGCGAGGTAAACTGCGCACCTCGATCAGAAATGATAGACACGGGCACACCATGAAGACAAATGATCTCCCGGCTATAGATCTCAGCCAATCGCTCTGATGAATAGTAAACTGCCACAGGAATGAAATGTGTTGACTTAGTCAGCCTATCAATAATAACCCATACTGCATCGAACTTCCTCTGAGTCCATGGGAGTCCAACAACAAAATCCATAGTGATACGCTCCCACTTCCACTTAGGAATATCAATCTTCTGAAGCAAACCATCAGGTCTCTGATGCTCGTACTTTTCCTACTGACAATTCAAACACCGAGCTACATATGCAACAATATCCTTCTTTATCCTTATCCACCAATAGTGCTTCCACAAGTCCTGATGGTGGCGCCCAGATGGATAGAACACCGGGAACTATGGGCCTCCTCTACAATCATTTCACGAAGTCCATCCATATTAGGCGCACAAACTCGACCCTGCATTCTCAAAACTCCGTCATCTCCAACTGTAACCTGCTTGGCATCTCGGTGCCACACTGTGTCCCTAAGGAGAAGCAAATGAGGGTCATCATACTGCCGATCTAGATACGTTCAAATAATGAAGACCGAGCGACTGTACAAGCTAGAACACGGCTGGGCTCAGAAACATCCATCCTCACGAACTGATTGTCCATAGCCTGAACATCCAAAGCAAGCGGTCTCTCACCGACTGGAATATACGCAAGGCTACCCGTACTAGCTGACTTCCTACTCAAAGCATCGGCCACCACATTGGCCTTCCCAGGTTGATACAAGATGGTGATATCATAGTCTTTCAGTAGCTCCAACCACCTCCTCTGCCTCAAATTGAGCTCCTTCTTCTTGAACAAGTATTGCAAACTCTTATGGTCCGTGAACACCTCACACGACACGCAATATAAATAGTGCCTCCAAATCTTCAGCGCATGAACAATGCTTGCTAGCTCAAAATCATGAACTAGATAATTCTTCTCGTGAATCTTCAACTGCCATGAAGCATATGCAATAACCTTGCCATTCTGCATCAACACCGCACCAAGTCCAATACGAGATGCGTCACAATATACTGTATATGGCCCTGAGCCTGTGGGCAACACCAACACCGGCGCCGAAGTCAAAGATGTCTTAAGCTTCTGAAAGCTCGCCTCACACCCGTCCGACCACCTGAACGGGGCACCCTTCTAGGTCAACCTGGTCATCGGGGCTGCAATAGATGAAAACCCCTCCACAAACCGACGGTAATAGCCCCCCAAACCTAAGAAACTCCGGATCTCTATAGCTGATGTGGGTCTAGGCCAATCCTTGACTGCCTCAATCTTCTTAGGATCCACCTGAATACCCTCTGCTGATACAACATGACCCAAGAAAGCAACTGAACTCAACAAAAACTCACATTTCGAAAACTTAGCATATAATTGACTGTCTCTCAAAGTCTGGAGAACGACTCGAAGATGCTGCTCATGCTCCTCTCGGCTGCGGGAGTAGATCAAGATATCATCAATGAAAACAATCACAAAGGAAACCAGATAGGTCTTGAACACCCGATCATCAAATCCATAAATGCTGCTGGGGCATTTGTCAACCCAAATGATATCACCAGAAACTCATAATGCCCGTACCGAGTGCGAAAAGCTGTCTTAGGGACATCGGATGCCCTAATCCTCAACTGATGGTAGCCAGATCTCAAATCAATCTTCGAAAACACCTTGCACCCTGAAGCTAATCAAATAAGTCATCAATCCTCGGAACGGATACTTATTTTTGATGGTGACTTTGTTCAACTGCCGATAATCTATGCACATCCTCATCGATCCATCCTTCTTCTTAACAAACAACACCGGCGCACCCCAGGGTGAGACACTAGGTCTAATAAAGCCCGTATCAAGCAAATCCTGCAATTGATCCTTCAATTCTTTCAACTCTGGCGGGGCCATGCAATACGGCAGAATAGAAATGTGCTGAGTGCCTGGAGCCAAATCGATACAAAAGTCAATATCCCTATCGGGTGTCATCCCCGGCAGGTCTGCAGGAAATACCTCTGGAAACTCCTGAACAACTGGCATGGAATCCATAGAAGGAACCTCAACACTAAAATCACGAACATAAGCCAATAAGCCAAACACCCATTCTCGACCATACATCGAGCCTTTATATAAGAAATAACCCTGCTGATAGAATGACCAGGAGTCCTTCTCCACTCCAATCGAGGCAACCCCGGCAAAGCTAAGGTCACGGTCTTGGCATGACAGTCCAATATAGCATGATAAGGTGACAACCAATCCATCCCCAAAATAACGTCGAAGTCAACCATATAGAGAAGTAGGAGGTCTACTCTGGTCTCAAGACCCCCAATAACAACCACGCACGAACGATAGACAGAGTCTACAATAATGGAATCTCCTACTGGCGTGGACGCATACACGGGAGCACTCAAAGAATCACGAGGCACAACCAGATATGGGGCAAAATAAGATGACACATAGGAGTTTGTAGACCCTGGATCAAATAGAACTAAAGCATCTCTTCTGCAAACTGAAACCGTACCTGTGATAACTGCATCGGAGGACTCATCCTCAGGCCTGGCTGGAATAGCATAACATCGGGGCTGGGCCCCACCACTCTGAACTACATCCCTGGGATGGCCTCCTGCTGGCTGGCCTCCACCTCTAGCGGCCTGACCTCCACCTCTAACACCTCTACCTCCACCTCTAGCTGCCTGACCCCTACCTCTAACTGGCTGAGCGGGCGGTGGAACACCCGGTGCCTGAACCATGGCATGAGAACCCTGATGCTGAGAACTGCTCGACGCTCGAGGGCAAAATCTAGCGATGTGCCTCGGATCGCCACAAGTATAACAATTCCTCGGCTGCTAGGACTGCTAACCCTGAAACTGACCCTGACGGCCTGAGTAACCACCCTGAAAACTCTGGAGCGGAGGTGTACTGATAGGAGCTAGTGATGCAATGTAGGGTAGCTGATCAGAATACTGCATATGAGGACTACGGCCACCTGAAGCACCGTGAGAAGCCTGAAATCTAAATGAAACGGCCTGGGAAGATGGCCCCTACCAAAAGAATCCCTGCCTCCAGACGAGGCACCACTGAACCTACCAGAATGACGAGGCCTCTTGTCAGACCACTGATCGCTCCCCTGAGCTAGAACCATCTCAACCCGTCTGGCCACATTGGTCGCATCCTGGAAAGAAATCTTGCTACCCGTCTCCTTAGCCATCTGCAATCTGATAGGCTGAGCGAGTCCCTCAATGAACCTCCTCACTCTCTCTCTCTCTCTCTCTCGTTGGGGAGTATAAGAAGAGCATGACGAGCCAAATCAACAAACCTAGTCTCGTACTGGGTGATAGTCATAGAACCCTGCTGAAGATGCTCGAACCGCCTGCGGTAGTCCTCTCTCTGAGTGACAGGAAGAAACTTCTAGAGAAATAGCTGAGAGAACTCGTCCCAAGTCAAGGCAGGCGAACCAACTGGTCTAGTCAACACAAAATCATTCCACCATCTCTTGGCAGACCCTATCATCTTGAATACAGCAAAGTCGACCCCATTGGTCTCTACTATCCCTATGTTTCGCAACACCTCATGGCAGCGGTCAAGATAATCCTGGGGGTCCTCAGAAGCTGCCCCACTATAATGAACCAGGAAAAGCTTGGTAAACTTATCCAACCTCAACAAAGCCTCAGAAGATATAGATGATCCACCAACGGCCTGAGCTAGAACAACTGGCTGAGCTACTCCCACTGGCTGAGCTGCTCGAGTCTGGAACTGAGGAGCCATCTGCTCCGGAGTGTGGGTAGCTAGAGTCTGAGCTCCTCCCCCAGCCTGAGAGACGGCTGGTGTTACAGGGAATGTGCCAGTCTGAGCTACGCTCTCCATAAGGCCCACTAGACGGACCAAAGCATCCTGAAGCCAGAGGGAGATAACCTCCAAGAGCTGGAACTAACACAAAATGAGCAAAACAAGAAGAACAAGAGACTTACTAGCGCCACGGGGATCCCGACAACTTGATTTTGTGTTGTTTGCCCTTTGTTTGGGTCTGAAATCTTGAGAGAACTTGAAGAGGGTGGTTCCTAGGGTTCTAAGGTCTTGAAAATAGTGAAAAATAAATGACTTAAAACGGTTGGAGGCGTCCTATATAGATCCAAATGTTTAAACGCCTAAGTGGGTCCCATAGGAGAGGTGCTTGGCGCAGTCTCGCAAAAAACGCAAATATCTCTCTACCTGCCAATGCGTATTTGAATAAAAGGTTTAATGCGTTGGAAACTAGACTCAATAGATTTCAATTTTGGTGGGTAGATCACCCCTAAATTCCAAGTATATTGGGTAGCACAAAGGCTTAATAATATTTGACCTAAAGTTTAAGTAAAACATGAACTTAAGTTGCAACAACTCTTGTCGACTTTTGTTTCATAACTCGTTTTGACTTAAGACTATGTACGGATATTTTATGATTTCATATACCTTAAAATACGAACCTCTGAGAGTATTAAGCACCCCTAGGTTTACCCAAAAATACGGCTGACACATCCTTGATTCGTTAACTTCTAATTACTTGTTAACCACCCTTATACACCTTTGCTATATTTAAGGACCAATAAGGATTAATCTTCTTATCATCTCAAAGATAATCTTTCATGGATTTACGTCGATGACCCTATGGCATGAACTAACGTATGTAAATATGGGTTGTAACATCTAAAACGTCCTTCGTCCTCGAGACAAGAAAAATACCCGAGTCGGTGAAAAGATGGGGATATCTGCTCCTCATATCGGACTCGGACTCCTAGGTAGCTGCCTCAACAGGTTGACCTCTCCACTGCACGCAAATCGAAGGATAATTCTCCGATCTTAAGTGATGAACCTGCCAGTCTAGAATAGCTACTGGCTCCTCCTCGTAGGTCAAATCCTTGTCCAACTGGACAGTGCTAAAGTCTAACACGTGGGATGGATCATCGTGATACTTCCGAAGCATGGACACATGAAACACTGGATGCACAGCTGCTAAACGTGGCGGCAACGCAAGTCTGTAAGCCACCTCTCCCACTCGATTAAGAATCTCAAAAGGCTCGATGAACCTACGGCTTAGCTTTCCCTTCTTCCCAAATTCATCACGCCTTCATGGGTGACACTCGATGCAACATCGTCACCGACCATGAATGCCCGCATCACGAACCTTACGATGGCATAACTCTTTTGCCTGGACTGAGCTGTACGAAGTGTATCCTGAATGATCTTAACCTTATCCAAGGCATCCTGTACTAAATTTGTACTAGCAACGAGCCTCCCCCAGCTCAAACCACCCAACTGGCGACCGACACCGTCTACCATATAATGCCTCATAATGAGACATCTGGATGCTCAACTGATAGCTCCCAAGAACCTCCAATGACAATAACACAAGCGCGAAACATATCCTCCAAAATCTGAATAGTACGCTCAGATGTCCGTATGTTGAGGATGAAAATGTTGTGCTCAACTCGACCTGCGTCCAACTTCACACAGTACTGCCCTCCAAAATGCGAGGTAAACTGCGTACCTCGGTCAGAAATGATAGACACGGGCACACCATGAAGACAAACGAATCTCCCCGGATATAGATCTCAGCCAATCGCTCTGATGAATAGTAACTGCCACAGGAATGAAATGTGTTGACTTAAGTCAGGCCTATCAATAATAACCCATACTGCATCGAACTTCCTCTGAGTTCCATGGGAGTCACAACACAAAATCCATAGTGATACGCTCCACTTCCACTCAGGAATCTCAATCTTCTTAACACGGCACCAGGTCTCTGATGTCGTACTTTACCTGCTTGACAATTCAAACACCGAGCTACATATGCCGACTATATCCTTCTTCATCTCCCACCAATAATGTTGCTGCATGTCCTGATACATCTTGGCGGCTCCCGGATGAATAGAACACCGGGAACTATGGGCCTCCTCTACAATCATTTCACGAAGTCCATCCATATTAGGCGCACAAACTCGACCCTGCATTCTCAAAACTCCGTCATCTCCAACTGTAACCTGCTTGGCATCTCCGTGCCACACATTATCCCTAAGGACAAGCAAATGAGGATCATCATACTGCCGCTCCCTAATACGCTCAAAGAAGGAAGACCGAGCGACTATACAGGCTAGAACACGACTGGGCTCACAAACATCCAACCTCACGAACTGATTGGCCAAATCCTGAACATCTAATGCAAGCGGTCTCTCACCGACTGGAATATACGCAAGGCTACCCATACTAGCTGACTTCCTACTCAAAGCATCGGCCACCACATTGGCCTCCAGGTTGATACAAGATGGTGATATCATAGTCTTTCAGTAGCTCCAACCACCTCCTCTGCCTCAAATTTAGCTCCTTCTTCTTGAACAAGTATTGCAAACTCTTGTGGTCCGTGAACACCTCACACGACACGCAATATAAATAATGCCTCCAAATCTTCAGCGCGTGAACAATGGCTACTAGCTCCAAATCATGAACTGGATAATTCTTCTCGTGAATCTTCAACTGCCATGAAGCATATGCAATAACCTTGCCATTCTGCATCAACACCGCACCAAGTCCAATATGAGATGAGTCATAATATACTGTATATGGCCCAAACCTATGGGCAACACCAACACTGGCGCCGAAGTCAAAGCTGTCTTGAGCTTCTGAAAGCTCACCTCACACTTGTCCGACCACCTGAACGGGGCACCCTTCTGGTTTAATCTGGTCATCGGGGCTGCTATAGAGGAAAACCCCTCCACAAACTGACGGTAATAACCCGCCAAGCCCAAGAAACTCCGGATCTCTATAGCTGATGTGGGTCTAGGCCAATCCTTGACTGCCTCAATCTTCTTATGATCCACCCGATTACCCTCCGATGATACAACGTGACCTAAGAAAGCAACTGAACTCAACCAAAACTCACATTTCGAAAACTTAGCATATAATTGGCTGTCTCTTAGAGTCTGAAGAACGATCCGAAGATGTTGCTCGTGCTCCTCTCGGCTGCGGGAGTAGATCAAGATATCATCAATGAAAACAATCACAAAGGAATCCAGATAGGGCTTGAACACCCGATTAATCAAATCCATAAATGTTGTTGGGGCATTTGTCAAACCAAATTACATCACTAGAAACTCATAATGCTCGTACCGAGTGCGAAAAGTTTCCTTAGGGACATCGGATGCCCTAATCCTCAACTGATGGTAGCCAAACCTCAATTTAATCTTCGAAAACACCTTGGCACCCTGAAGTTGATCAAATAAGTCATCAATCCTCGGCAATGGATACTTGTTCTTGATGGTGACTTTGTTTAACTACATAATCTATGCACATCCTCATTGATCCATCCTTTTTCTTTACAAACAACACTGGCACACTCCAAAGCGAGACACTGGGCCTAGTGAAGCCGTTATCAAGCAATTCGTGCAACTGCTCCTTCAATTCTTTCAACTCTGGCGGGGCCATACGGTATGGCGGAATAGAAATGGGCTGAGTGCCCGGAGCCAAATCAATGCAAAATCAATATCCCTGTCGGGTGTCATCCCCGGCAGGTCTGCAGGAAATACCTCTGGAAACTCCTGAACAACTGGCATGGAATCCATAGAAGGAACCTCAACACTAAAATCACGAACATAAGCCAATAAGCCAAACACCCATTCTCGACCATACATCGAGCCTTTATATAAGAAATAACCCTGCTGATAGAATGACCAGGAGTCCTTCTCCACTCCAATCGAGGCAACCCCGGCAAAGCTAAGGTCACGGTCTTGGCATGACAGTCCAATATAGCATGATAAGGTGACAACCAATCCATCCCCAAAATAACGTCGAAGTCAACCATATCGAGAAGTAGGAGATCTACACTAGTCTCAAGACCCCCAATAAGTACCACACACGAACGAGGTCTACAACAATAGAATCCCCTACTGGCGTGGACACATATACGGAAGCACTCAAAGAATCACGAGGCACAACCAAATATGGAGAAAAATAAGATGACACATAGGAGTATGTAGACGCTGGATCAAGTAGAACTGAAGCATCTCTACTGCAAACTGAAGTCGTACCTGTGACAACTGCATCGGAGGACTCAGCCTCAAGCTTGGCTGGAATAGCACAACATCGGGGCTGGGCCGCACCACTCTGAACTACATCCCTGGGATGGCCTCCTGCTGGCTGGCCTCCACCTCTAGCAGCATGACCTTTACCTCTAACACCTCGACCTCCACCTCTATGTCTGACCCTACCTTTAGCTGGCTTGAGCGGCGGTGGGACACCCAGTGTGGAACCATGGCACCGAGAACCTGATGCTTGGTAATGCTCGATGCTGCGAGGGCAATCTAGAAATATGCCTCAGATCACCACAAGTATAACAAGACCTGCGGCTGCTGAGACTGCTGACCCTGAAAACTCTACAGCGAGGGGGTCCACTGATAGGAGTTGGTGATGCACTGTATGTTAGCTGATCAGAAGTACTGCATATGAGAGCACGACCACTGGAGCACCGTGAAAAGCCTAAAGTGCTTGAATGAAACGGCCGGGGAGGATGGCCTCTACCAAAAGAATCCCTGCCTCCAGAAGAGGCATCCACTGAACCTGCCAAGATGACGAGGCCCTCTTGTCAGACCCTGACCACTCCCTTGAGAAAACGATCTCAAATCACCTGGCCACATTGGCGCATCCTGAAAAGAAATCTAGCTCCCTGTCTCCTAGCCATCTGCAATCTGATAGGCTGAGCGAGTCCCTCATAAACCTCCTCACTCTCTCTCTCGGTGAGGGAGTATAAGAAGAGCATGACGAGCCAAATCAACATAGAACTATGCTGAAGACGCTCGGAAACCGCCTGCGGTATTCCTCTCTCTGAGTGTACAGGAAGGAACTTCTCGAGAAATAGCTGAGGAGAACTGGTCCCAAGTCAAAGAAGGCGACCCAGCTGGTCTGGCCAAACAAAAATCCTCCAACATTTCTTTGCGGAACCTG
>NW_017673138.1:34968-87131 GCF_001879085.1 Nicotiana attenuata
ACAGACAAATAGCAGCAAAGTACGACCCCGTTCGGTCTCCACTATCCCAATGTTCCGTAGAACCTCGTAACAACTAGTCCAAATAGTCTATGAGATCCTCTAAAGGTGTACCGCCATAGGTAGTAGTGAAAAGCTTGGTGAACCTGTCCAATATCCACAAGGCATCAGAAAATATAGCTGATCCATCACCGGTTTGTGCTACAACACCCGGCGGAACTACCCCAACTGGCTGAGCTGGAGTCTGAAACTGGGGAGCCATCTGCTCCGGAGTGTGAGTAGCGGGAGTCTGTGCTCCTCCCACAGCCCGAGAGACGGCTGGTGCTATAGGAAGTATGCCGTCCTTCCTGAAGTTACACTCTCCATACGGTCCACTAGACAGACCAGAGCATCCTGAAGTACCGGGGTAGCGTTAAACCCCTCTGGAACCTAAGCTGGCCTTGCCAGAATGGTCTGGGCCAGAACCTTATCATCAAACTCCACTTGAGGCTCCGCTATTAGTGCTGCTGCTCGAGCTCTAGGCTTAGACCTGCCCCTGCCTCGGCCTCTAGAACGGCCTCGGCCTCGTCCTCTGCCCCTCGTAGGAGCTGCCCTTGGGGGGCACGGGCTGCTGATCAGCTGATGAAGCGGTACATGTTCTCGCCATCTGTGAAAGAACAGCGTAGAAGTTCAATTAGCATTGAGAAGTCAACCGCACGATAGAGAATAATATATGTCAAGTTATTCCTAAACTCTGTAGCCTCTGCGGGTTAAGCACAGAAGTCTCCGTACCGATCCATCATACTCTACCTAGCTTGTTCGTGAATTGTGAGACCTAGGCAACCTAATGCTCTGATACCAACTTGTCACGACCCGGATTTCCCACCACCGGGATCGTGATGGCGCCTAACTCTTAGAATGCTAGGCAAGCCAATAGATACAGTTCTAACACATTAATCATTAACCAAAACAGAAATTAGTACTAATTAGAACTAAGCAGATATGAAGTGCGGAAATTTTATAACAGTTTAAAACACTAATACACGACTATCCCAAAGATCTGGTGTCACAATCCACGAATGTCAAAGAATTTCTACAAACACTGGTTTAAAGGAAATACATATATTTTTTTTCGGAATGAAAGAATACAGGAAAGTAAAATAGAGCGAAGGGGACTCCATGGTCTGCGAACGCCGACAGATCTACCTTGGGTCTCCTGTGGAATGAAGGCAGCAACCCAAACTCTGATAAGTGTGGTCCAGTACCGGGATCTGCATAGAAAGGGCAGAGTGCGGTATTAGTAAAACTGACCCGATGTACTGGTAAGTGTCGAGCCTAACCTCGGCGAAGTAGTGACGAGGCAGGACACGACAAATAACATAAACTTGTGCAGTTAAACAACATGCTAACAGAATAACAATTAATAGAAGCTAAGCAGAAATTAACGGGAAGGGGACAATATGCTATTGGGGTACCAAAATAAAGAATCACAGCAGTAGAGGAATTTAAACAGCTAGTAAAATGTGAACAGTCGCAGTTATCGCAATTGCGATCACGGGTTCGCAATTGCGAACCCCACAAATGCTAACACTCCATCACAAATGCGAAGAATGTCCAGGACCTGCTACTATCGCAAATGTGAACACTTGTTAGCAAATGCGACCTGTTCCTATCGCAAATGCGATGCTGAACTTCGCAATTGTGAAGGTCCCCTCCCAGCATCGCATTTGCGAGCCAGACTTCGCAAATGCAAAGTCTGCAGATCTGCAACATACCAAAAATTTTTTTAAGTTTCAAATCATGCCGTAGCCTATCCAAAACTCACCTGAGCCCTTGGTGGATCCAAACTGTCAGGACCCTATTTCCGGACCCGGTCGTGATGGCGCCTCTCGTGAAGACAAGACCAACCAACTATTCCCAATTCAAAGTTAAACAGCTAAACATCAAGAAAACAGGCTAAAATATGATTTAATAGTACTAAGTAGCAGTTAATATCATAATAATGCGGAAGTACAACCCAAACATAGCCCTAATCGGGGTGTCACTAGCCATGAGCATCTATAAGTCATAATACAAGTCTGCTAAGTCTATGCTAGTACAAATGTCAGAAAAATAGATAGAAATTATAAAGGAGGAGAAATACGGGACTGCGGACGCCAGGCAGCTACCTCGTGACTCCGAATGTCCGCCTGAACCTATAAGGATTAGCACTCGAGAGCGGAACCAGACACGCCTGAATCTGCATACAGGGTGTAGGGAGTAAAGTGAGTACTCCAACTCAGTGAGTAACAAATGTAAATAAAGATTGAAAGCGAGAAATCACGTAAGGCATATGGCAATCTATAATGAAACAGTAATACCATTTGAAAACAGTAAGTAAGTCAAGAGATAAATAGAAATCCTTTTTCAATAGGAAAACAGGAAAACGACAGGCAATTAAGGAATAACGATCACATAGAAGTTTTCCCCTTGGGCACAGTATCAACAACTCCGCCCATCGGGCAACATCTCAAAACCATACCAGCCCCTCGGGCTTAATCTCACATCATACTGGGTACCCGCGTTCACCGGGGTGTGCAGACTCCTGGAGGGGCCCCTTACGGCCCAAGCGCAATATCAAGCCATCTCGTGGCATCATCACTAGGCCCTCGGCCTCATATCAATCAAGCCACCTCGTCGCGTACAAATCTCAGGCCCTCGGCCTCAAATCAATATCAGTGTTTCCTCACAACATAGGCCCTCGGCCTTACTCAGTCAAAAATCCTCACAAGCCCCTCGAGCAGTAGTAAAATAGTATTTCTCAGCCCAAACATCATTTAAATATCATTTAAGTATTAAAAGGGAGTAAACATGGCTAAGTATAAAAGCAGTGGAAAATAACATGACTGAGTTCAAGTATAAAGTCAAAACAGTGAGGAAATATCAATAAAAATCCCATGAAGGGTTCAAATAGTTGGCACGAAGCCCAAATATGGCATTCCGCCCAAATGATGATGATAGCAAATAGATTTCAATCAAATACGCGGTAAATTCATCAATCGGGACGGACCAAGTCACAATCCCCAATAGTGTACGATCCCACGCTCGTCATCAAGCATGTGCCTCGCCTCAATATAGCACTACAATGTGCAATCCGGGGTTTCAAACCCTCAGAACATCATTTACAATCATTACTCACCTCGAACCGGTCAAATCTCTAACTCGCGATGCCTTTGCCCCTCGAATCGGCCTCCACTCGCGTCAAATCTATCCAAAATCAGAACGAGGACGTCAAAATAGGCTAAGGGAACGAAGCCCAAGCGAAAACAATCAATAATTAACACAAATCCCGAAATTACCAAAACTCGACCCCCGGGCCCACGCCTCGGAATTCGATAATTTTTACACCAATAGATTCCTTATCTTCCCACGAGTTCATACATACCAAAAACTCAGAAATCCGACCTCATATGGCCCATCAAAACCTCAATCATAGGTCTCCAAATCCTAAACCCTAGCTTCCCCAATTTTCACCCTTAATTCCCACTCTTCCTCTCAAATCCGCATCTGCGGCTCCGCTTCCGCACGTGCGGCGCCACACCTACAGTCCCCAAACCGTAGGTGCGAAAACACCAGAAGCAACAACTTCAGCAGCTGCAATAACATCTCAACTTCTCTGTTGACTACCCGAAATTACCCCGAGGCCCCCAGGACCTCAACCAAAAGCACAAACATATCCTAATACCTTATATCAAAACACTTCAAACAACATCATATCAACCAAACAACCTCGGATTCAAGCCTAAGTTTCTAAAATCTTCCGAATTCCGCTTTTGATTCAAAAACCCAACCAAACTACACGTCCGAATAACATGAAATTTTAGTCACACACATCCCAAACTAGACACCACCTAAAGCCTAACTCGCAACTCTCGGAACTTCCACTTCGACCCCTACTTTCTAAAATACTCGCCTACCAACGGCAAATCGCCAACTATCAACTTCGCCAATTCAAGCCTAAATTCTTCTCCAAACCTCCAAAAAACCCACTTCCGTCACACACTCCTAAGTCTCAAACATCCTCCCGAAGCTAACCGAACCGTCGGAACTCCCAGCTGAGCCCCTCCAAACACATAAATCAGAGCTCGGGTTGACTTTATCCACTTAGAGCCTTCCGAAAGAGACTAAGTTGTCTCAAACTTCACCAAAAATCATTTCCGGATTCAATCCGGACTAATCCGACCAATAAAACAGCGGATAAAAAAAAAACAAATAAAAAGAAATGGGGAAACGGAGCCGGTAAACTCATTGAGACGACTGGCCGGGTCGCCATATTCCCCAACTTAAAACAAACGTTCGTCCTCGAACGGTCAAGAAACCATACTTTAAAGCCTTCAAAACACGGTGGGGGTATCTGCTCCGCATCTCTCGCTCGGTCTCCCAGGTAGCCTCCTCCCACGGGCGCGACCCCTCCATTGTACTTTCACCGAAGCTATATCTTTTGATCTCAACTTCCAAACCCTGACGCTCTAAATATAGCCTTGTTGTCTCCATATTCAATATTCAAATCACCCTCTAACTGAACCGTGCCTGGAAATCCAGAAACATGAGACGAATCTCCAATATAACTTTCCGGAAGCATGAACATGGAAACACCGGATGCACACTCGATCAAGACAAGCTGGGTGGCAAGGCAAGCTATATGGAGCCATCTGACACTCGAACTGGTAACTGTTGTTATTAAGAAAAATTCTGTAAGTGGTACCAAACTGATCCATGACCCTTCAACAATCAATACGCAAGCGCGTAGCATATCCTCCAATATCTGAATAGTGCGCTCGGTACTGCCCGTTCCGTCTGATGGTGAAGGTGTGCTCAACTCCACCTGAGTACCTAACTCGCGCTGGACAGACTCCAAAACTGGGAAGCAAACTGAGTGCCCCATTTAAAATTGTGGAAACTGGGCAAAGCCATGCAACACCGAACAATCTCCCGGATATATATCTCCGCTAACCGCTCTGAAGAATAAGTAAGTACAAATAGGAATGAAGTCCGCGGAACTTGTCAGCCTATCCACAATCACCAAATAGCAATAGAACTTCTTCAAGTCCGTGGAAGTCCCCAACTAACAAAGTCTATAGTGGATCCTCTCCCACTTCCACTCGGGAATATCCATCCGCTGAAGCAAGCCACCCGGTCTCTGATGCTCATATTTCACCTGCTGACAATTGAGACATCGAGCTACAAATCCCACAATATCTTTCTTCATTCTTCTCCACCAAAAATGCTGTCTCAGATCCTGATACATCGTTGCGGCTCCTAGATGAATAGAATATCGCGAGCTATGGGCCTCCTCCAGAATTAACTCCCGAAGCCCATCTGCATTGGGCACACAAATCCGTCCCTGCATCCTCAACACCCCATCATCTCCAATAGTCATATCTCTGGCATCATCATGCTGAAATCTGTCCTTGAGGACAAGCAAGTGTGGATCATCATACTGGCGCTCTCTGATGCGCTCATATAGGGAAGACCGAGAAATCACACAAGCCAATACCCGACTGGGCTCCGAAATATCCAACCTCACGAACCGATTGGCCAAAGCCTGAACATCAACCGCAAGAGGTCTCTCCCCAACTGGAATATATGCCAAACTCCCCATACTCACTGCCTTTCGGCTCAAAGCATCGTCCACCACATTGGCCTTCCCCGGATGGTACAATATAGTGATGTCATAATCCTTAAGCAGTTCCAACCATCTCCGCTGCCTCAAGTTAAGATCCTTTTGCTTGAACAAATGCTGAAGACTGCGATGATCGGTGAACACCTCACAAGATACGCCATACAAATAATGCCTCCAAATCTTCAACGCGTGAACTATGGCAGCCAACTCCAAATCATGAACGGGGTAGTTCCTCTCATGGGGCTTCAACTGACGAGAAGCATAAGCAATAACTCTACTCTCCTGCATCAACACACAACCAATCCCTACTCTCGAAGCATCACAATACACGGTATATGAACCTGAAGCTGATGGTAAAACCAATACTGGAGCTGTGGCCAAGGCTGTCTTGAGCTTCTGAAAGCTCTACTCACACTCGTCCGACCGTACGAATGAAGCACCCTTCTGAGTTAACTTGGTCAAGGGCGATGCGATAGATGAGAATCCCTGAACAAACCGGCAATAATAGCCTGCCAAACCAAGAAAGCTGCGAATCTCTGTGGCTGAGGACGGTCTGGGCCAAATCTGAACCGCCTCTATCTTCTTTGGATCAACCTGATTACCCTCACTGGACACCACGTGTCCCAAGAATGCCACTGAACTAAGCCAAAACTCACACTTGGAGAATTTTGCGTAAAGTTCTCCTCCCTCAATCTCTGCAACACAACCCTCAAATGTTCCGCGCGCTCCTCCTGACTACGCGAATATACCAGAATATCATCAATGAAAACTATGACAAATGAGTCAAGATAAGGCCGGAACACGCTGTTCATCAAATTCATGAATGCTGCTAGGGCATTGGTCAGCCCAAAAGACATAACTAGGAACTCATAGTGACCATATCTGGTCCTGAAGGCCGTCTTAGAATATCCGAATCCCTGATCTTCAACTGTCGATAACCCGAACAGAGATCAATCTTGGAGAACACCCTCGCTCCCTGAAGCTTGTCGAATAAATCATCAATGTGAGGCAAAGGATACTTGTTCTTAATTGTTACCTTGTTCAATTGCCTATAATCAATGCACATTCTCATAGTGCCATCATTTCTTTTTACGAACAGAACCGGCGTGCCCTAAGGCGACACACTAGGACGAATGAACCCCTTATCAGGGAGGTCCTGAAGCTGCTCTTTTAACTCTTTCAACTCCACTAGTGCCATACGATACGGCGGAATAGAAATGAGCTGAGTGCCCGGCACCAGGTAAATACCAAAATCAATGTCCCTGTTCGGAGGCATGCCCGACAGGTCTGCAGGAAATACATCAGGGAAATCCCTCACAACTGGGACAAAATCAATATTGGGAGCCTCAGCTCCGACATCCCTCACAAAGGCAAGATAATAAAGACAACCCTTCCCAACCATACGCTGGGCCTTCAAGAAAGAGATTACTCTACTAGGAACATAATTAGTCACACTTGGCCACTCGATCCGTGGCACACCCGGTATAGCCAATGTGACTGTCTAAGCATGACAGTCCAGAATAGCGCGACACTGAGATAGCCAATCCATGCCCAGAATGACATCGAAATCCACCATACTCAATAATAAAAGATCCACTCGGGTCTCCAGACCTTCAATATTCACCACACACGACTAGTACACACGGTCTACCACAACAGTATCGCCCATCGGGGTAGATACATGAATAGGTAAAGCAAGAAACTCACAGGGCGTACCCAAATAACAAGCAAAGTATGATGACACATAAGAATAGGTGGAACCGGGATCAAATAATACAGAAGCATCTCTGTGGCAGACTGAAACAATACCTGTAATAACAACATCTGAAGCGATAGCATCGGGTTTGCCTGGAAGAGCATAGAAACGGGCTTGACCTCCCCCTCTGGGGCAACCCCTAGCTGACTGACCCCTACCCCTAGCTAGCTGGGCGGGTGGTGGTGAAGCAACTGGCGCTGAAGCCGATGACTGACCCCTCTGATGGGATGAACTAGAAACACGATGTGGACACTGCCTCCATATGTGGCCCATCTCTCCACACTCGTAACAACTCCCATGTGCTGGAGAAGGGGACTGATGGGGACCCCTTGCACCGGAGTGACTAGCAAATGCACTCGGCATAGAAGAGCCCTGGACTGATGGAGCACGGGATGAGCTTTGAGTTGGAAGGGCACTAAGTGAAGAATGGCCCTGATGCGAACTGTGAGAACCATGACCCGATGACGCCCCACAATAACCTGGGCGATCTGACTGACCATGTAGGAACTGTCGGCCTCTGGCGTGCTGAAACTGGCCCCTTGAAGGAGCACCACTGTAGCTACCATATCCTCGAGGCCTCTTGGCCTCCCTCTCCTCTCGCTCCTGGCGACAAACAGACTCAATCTCCCGGGAAATATCCACAACCTCCTCGAATGTAGCACTAGTCACCCTTTCCCTGGTTATGAGAATACGGAGCTGATAAGTAAGACCATCGACAAACCTCCTGATCCTCTCTCTATCTGTCGGGACCAACCAGATGGCGTGACGAGCCAACTTAGAGATCCTCGACTCATACTGTGACATGGTCATCTCCCCCTGACGCAACCACTCAAACTGTCTACGCATCTCCTCTCTGCGAGACTACGGCACATACTTCTCCAGAAAGAGAATGGAGAACTGCTGCCAGGAAAGGGGTGCTGCACCAACAGGCCTACACTCTCAAAATCCTCCCACCAAGTAAAAGCAGGCCCTGAAAACTGTAGGTAGTGAAAGCGACCCCACTGGTCTCTAGAATACCGGCTGTACGAAGCATCCTCTGACACTTGTCCAAAAAGCCCTGGGCATCCTCGCCCTCTGCTCCACTGAAGGTCGGAGGCTGAAGTCTACCAAATCTCTCCAACTTACATTGCTCATCCTCTGGCATGGCAGGAACTACATAGTTCTGAGCAGCGGCAACCGGCTGAGCTCCCCCGGTGTCTGAAGTCCCTGCACGACCTGTTCAGGTGTGCGGGCGGCGGGAGTCTAACTGCCTCTCCCGGCCTGAGAAGTAGCTGCGGCTGTAGTGGCTGAAACGGCCTGAGCTAGGCCAGTGCAAACTGATAATATCTGAGCCAAGGCCTCCTGAAGACCCGGAATCACAATAGGCACAGCTGGTGCCTGAGCTGGTGCTGCTGGAGTGTCCACAGCTGGGACCTGGTCCTGAACTGGGGCAACTGGTGGATCTGCAGGTGCTGCCTTCGCTGCTCTGCCTCTACCACAACCATGGCCGCGTCCTCGGCCTCTAGTGGCCCCGGCTGGTGGTACTAGTTGTCGTCCACCCTGTCCGATAGCACGCGTCCTCACTATATGTGAGAAAATATAATAATAGAAGTTTAGTACTCGGATCAACAAATTTGCACGACAGGAATTTCAAGAATATGAAGTTTCCTAGAGATTCTGCAGCCTCTCGAGGATAAATACAGACGTCTCCGTACTGATGCGCGAGAATCTAATAAACTTGCTCATGACTCGTGAGACCTATGTAACCTAGGCTCTGATACCAACTGTCACGATCCTATTCCCGGACCCGGTCGTGATTGCGCCTCTCGTGAAGACAAGGCCAGCCAACTATTCCCAATTCGAAGTTAAACAGCTAAACATCAAGAAAATAGGCTAAAACATGATTTAATAGTACTGATTAGCAGATAATATCATAATAATGTGGAAGTACAACCCAAACACAGCCCCAACCGGGGTGTCACTAGCCATGAGCATCGATAAGTCATAATACAAGTCTGCTAAGTCTATGCTAGTACAAATGTCTGAAAAATACAGAGAAATGATAAAGGAGGAGAAACACGGGACTGCGGACGCCAGGCAGCTACCTCGTGACTCCGAATGTCTGCCTGAAGCTATAAGGATCAGCACTCGGGAGCGGAACCAGACACGCCTGAATCTGCACACAGGCTGCAGGGAGTAAATGAGTACTCCAACTAAGTGAGTAACAAATGTAAATAGAGACTGAAAGCGAGAAATCACGTAAGGCACAGGGCAATCTATAATGAAGCAGTAAAACCATTTGAAAGTAGTAAATCAGTCAAGAGATAAATAGAAATCCTTTTTCAATAGGAAAGCAGGAAAATGACAGGCAATTAAGGAATAATGATCACATAGAAGTTTGCCCCTCGGGCACAGTATCAACAAATCCGCACCTCGGACAACATCTCAGAACCATACCAGCCCCTCGGGCTCAATCTCACATCATACTGGGAACCCGCGCTCATTGGGGGTGTGCAGACTCCTGGAGGGGCCCCATACGGCCCAAGCACAATATCAAGCCATCTCGTGGCGTCATCACTAGGGCGTCGGCCTCATATCAATCAAGCCACCTTGTGGCGTACATATCTCAGGCCCTCGGCCTCAAATCAATATCAGTGTATCCTCACAACATAGGCCCTCAGCCTTACTCAGTCAAAAATCCTCACAAGCCCTCGGGCAGTAGTAAAATAGTATTTCTCAGCCCAAACATCATTTATAATATCATTTAAGTATTAAAAGGGAGTAAACATGGATGAGTATAAAAGCAATGGAAAATAACATGAATGAGTTCAAGTATAAAGTCAAAACAGTAAGGAAATATCAATAAAAATCCCCCGAAGGGTTCAAATAGTTGGCACGAAGCCCAAATATGGCATTCCGCCCAAATGATGATGATAGAAATTAGATTTCAGTCAAATACGCGGTAAATTCATCAATCGGGACGGACCAAGTCACAATCCCTAATAGTGTACGACCCCACGCTCGTCATCAAGTGTGTGCCTAACCTTAACATAGCACTACGATGTGCAATCCGGGGTTTCAAACCCTCAGAACATCATTTACAATCATTACTCACCTCGAACCGGTCAAATCTCTAGCTCGCGACGCCTTTGCCCCTCGAATCGGCCTCCACTCGCGTCGAACCTATCCAAAATCAGAATGAGGACATCGAAATAGGCTAAGGGAACGAAGCCCAAGCGACAACAATCAATAATTAACACAAATCCCGAAATTACCAAAACCCGACCCCCAAGCCCACGTCTCGGAATTTGATAGTTTTTACACCAATAGATTCCTTATCATCCCACGAGTTCATACATACCAAAAACTCAGAAATCCGACCTCATATGGCCCATCAAAACCTCAATCATAGGTCTCCAAATCCTAAACTCTAGCTTCCCCAATTTCACCCTTAATTCCCACAAATTCTAGCTCTAATCCATGAAATAATATCATAGAAACGAGGTTTAGGTCCAAAATCCTTACCTCAATGAAGTTCCCTTGAAATCCCTCTTCCAAATCGTCCAAAAAGCTCCCAAGCTGAAGTCAAAATGGTGAAATAACCCAAAATTCGCGAAGGACTCTTTTAATTCTCCTGTCTAGTTGTACCACATCTGCGGCACAATTGTCGTTTCTGCGGTACCGCATATGCGGTCTATCCTCCGCTTCTGCGGAAATCACTTAATGGACCAATTCCGCATCTGCGGTCCACTCTCCGCACCTGTGACTCCGCAGGTGCGGTCCAACTACCGCATCTGCGGTTCCTGACTCTTCCTCTCAAATCCGCATCTGTGACTCCCCTTCCACACGTGCGGCGCCGCACCTGCGGTCCCCAAACCGCAGGTGCGAAAACACCAGAAGCAGCAACTTCAGCAGCTACAATAACATCTCAACTTCTCCGTTGACTACCCGAAATCACCCCGAGGCCCCCGGGACCTCAACCAAAAGCACAAACATATCCTAATACCTTATTCAAACTTGTTCCAATATGAAAACACTTCAAACAACGTCAAATCAACCAAAACACCTCGGATTCAAGCCGAAGTTTCTAAAATCTTCCGAATTTCCACTTTTGATCAAAAACCCAACCAAACCACGTCCGAATAACCTGAAATTTTGCACACACATCCCAAATGACACCACGAAGCTACTGCAATGCTCAGAATTCCATTCCATCCCCTATATCAAAGTCTCGCCTACCAACCAGAAATTGCCAAAATATCAACTTCGCCAATTCAACCCTAAATCTTCTCCAAACCTCCAAAACCCATTCCGATCACACTCCTAAGTCTCAAATCACCTCCCGAAGCTAACCGAATCGTCGGAACACCCATCTGAGCCCTCTAACACATAAGTCAACATCCGGTTGACTTTTCCAACTTAAGCCTTCCTAAAAGAGACTAAGTGTCTCAAACTTCACCAAAATCATTCCGGATTCAATCCAACCAACCTGATACCATAAAACACGGATAAACAAAACAATAAAAAATAGAAATGGGGGAAACAGAGCGGTAACTCATGAGACGACTGGTCGGGTCGTCACACAAACCAAACACGCAGACAAGTCTTAAAACATCATACGAACTTGCTCACGCGATCAAATCACCAAAATACCACCTAAAACTATGAATTCAACACCAAAACAGATGAAATTTTCAAGATAGTATCAAACTTTTTATTTTCTCAACCAAAGGTCCGAATCACGTGAAATCACTTTCGTTTCTCACCAAACTTTACAGATAGGGTATAAATATCATAACGGACCTGTACCGGAATCCGAAACCCAAATAAGGGCCCGATACCAACGAGCTCAAATATTATTCAATTTCTAAAAACTATCATACTTCCAGTTTAATAATTTTCTTCAAAAATTTATTTCTCGGGCTAGGGACCTCGGAATTCGATTCCGGGCATATGCCCAAGTCCCATATTTTACAACGGACCCTTCGGGATCGTCAAATCACGGGTCCGGGTCCGTTTATTTAAAGTGTTGACCGAAGTCAACTTAAATTAATTTTAAAGGCAAAACTCAATATTTTCCTCAAATTTTCATATAAAGGCTTTCCGGAAACACACCCGAACTGCGATCTCAAATCAAGGGAAAAGAAAATGAGGTTTTTAAGGTCTCGGAACACGGTATCGGATTCGAAAACAAAATATGACCCTTTGGGTCATCACAATTTTACAATATAAATATATTGTTTACATGCATTAACATGAATAAAAAGTTGTAAACTTTGAATATAAATGAATATTCAACTTTATTAGGTAAATATTTAATGAATTGCAATAATGAAAGTCAAACTATGAACTAACACAACCAAATCAAAAAATTTGACTCAAATTAGAAAATATTTTATTGTACTTACTGAAACAGTGTGATGTAGTTAGTAGAGAAAATTTTCAAGTTGTACGATTAAAACTCTTTGAAATGCACTAACATAAATGAAATATGATATCTATAGATGTAAATGTTGTTAGTGAACTTATTAAAGTTGTAACGACCCGACCGGTTGTTTTGAGCTTTTGCGTTCTATTCAGTGATTTGAGATTTTGAGTAGCTTCATATTATGTATTATGACTTGCGTGTATGGTTGATTTTGGTTTTCGAGCGGTTCAGGATTGATTTGGAAGAATGATTCTCGTTTACTTATCAAATGTAAGTTTCGGGATCATCTAGGACCTGAATCTAGCTGGGACTGCTGCTGCAATTTTTTTCTTGTTTCGGAATTTAGTTACTTTTTTTCAAAAGGATTTGGAGCTTGGTTTTGGAGGAGATTTTTACTACTTGGATTGGAATAAGTATTTTTTACTCCGATTTGTTATTATTTTATGATTCCAACCTCGATTTTAGAGTTTGATTAATAATCTCAATTGAAAGAATTGGAGATTTTAGTAAAACTTTCTAAAACATAAATTGATGGGTTGAAGGCTGATTTGAGGTCGGAATTGAATGATTTTGGTGTGATTGGACTTTTATCGGAATGTGTGAGTTTTGTTGTAGCCCGGGGTTGACTTTTTTGTTTTCGTTAAAGATCGAAGCTTTATTATTCGAAATTGATTCCTATGTTTTCATTTTTGATAATAAGTTATTTTGGCTAGATTCGAGCCGTCTGGAGGTTGTTTCACACGAGTAGGGCTTCGTAGAGTATTGATTTAGCTTCTTTGAGGTAAGTTTCTTTCCTAACTTTGTATGGGGAAAAAAACCCTTAGGATTGGGTTTAATTGTACTATTTGAATTATGTGGAAGACGTGTACACGAGGTGTCGAGTGTGTACATATGCTTATAGTAGGGGAGTTTTAATCCTAGTACAAGTCTAAAGTCTAAACAAGGTAAAAAAAATTCTGCTTCCGGTAAACATTGATACGCAGTTGATATCGGGCAAGATTTGCACCGTAATATCCGATTGAGGGCAAATATTTCGGCCCCTCGCTCATCATGTATAACCTTCTTTTCCCTTAGTCTCAGCTCTTCGCTCTTCTCGGTCGTGTCCGGTCCTGGATGCGCTATTCATCCTCCCCGCGCTCCAAGACATGGAATCCCTCGACTTTACTTGAGGCCATGTCAGGCCGTGCTTTTCTCTAGTTTCTTTACCAGAAAATCGGGGATAACTTTAACCCCGATTTTACCCGTACACATTAAAAAATCCATCAATTCCATTTTTATCTTTAATTATTAGTTTATTTTAAAAAGGATAATATATTTTTATTCATATAAATACCTTTTGGTACATGTATATATAGAATTTTCTCTTATGTTATACATCGTGTCATTTACTTTTCAATATTTGTTTATGTTCAAGACTTCTAACTTGTGTTTTAGTCTTTAAAATATGCCATCAATACCTTAGCATAGAATTTGACATAGCTTAGACTGTTCAATCCCCCAAAGCCTGGATGAGTCCTGGGATAAGTAACAACTACGAGTAGCTTTTACTTTGGA
This sequence comes from Nicotiana attenuata, assembly GCF_001879085.1. Taxonomy (NCBI): domain Eukaryota; kingdom Viridiplantae; phylum Streptophyta; class Magnoliopsida; order Solanales; family Solanaceae; genus Nicotiana; species Nicotiana attenuata. The sequence goes on from NW_017673138.1 coordinate 49,324, forward strand.
GATCCTGATAAAAAGCGAAGCCTAGCTGAAGATAGTGACGAGCTACACAGTTTTAGTTCATTTTCAATAATTTCATAAAGAAAAATAGTCATGCTTCCCAAGTTCCTGTAATTCAAGTCAAATCAGATTATTTTAGTCAAGCTCAAGTAAAACTAGATAAGAATATCTTTCAACGTTTTTCAAAACATGGATATAAGGAAACCTTGTGCATCAATAATGTAATCATATACAGCCTCTCAGGCAATCATCTCTCAGTCCTCCCAATCACTCCAACCTCACAATCACTCATTTATCCCAGTCACTCATTCCTCACAATCACTCAGCACTCGGCACTCGGCACCCGGCACTCGCACTTAGTAGGTACCTGCGCTCACTGGGGATGTGCAGACTTCGGAGGGACTCCTTCAGCCCAAGCGCTATATCAAGCCAATCATGACGTAAATCAATTAAATATGCTACGGCGCGTAGTCCGATCCCATAAATGTCCTCACAATCAGGCCCTCAGCCTCACTTAGTCATCAATCTCTCCAGTCTCTCAGGCTCTCAAAAATCAGGAAAAATCAGCCCAAACAGCAATAACATGAAGTATTAGATAGAATAATAGAGGCTAAGATATGATATACGCATAAAAACTTTGACTGAGTACAGATGGCACATAACAGGCAATTCAACAAGTAATACGGCCTCTGTGGGACTCAACAGTACCAACACATAGCCTAGACATGTTTTCTAAGATGATTTACAATAAATTTTCATAACACATAGAGAGCATATAGCTAACGGCTTGTTGTTCAACTTTACAGCTTATACGGGGTGCACCAAGTCACAATCCCCTCGGTGCACGCCCCCACGCCCGTCACCTAACATGTGTGTCACCTCCAAATAGTCATAAGACACAATGTCCGGGGTTTCATACTCTCAAAATCATATTTAAAACTATTACTTACCTCAATCTGAGCGAATCTTACTCTGCGATGCCTTTGCCTCTCGAATCGGCCTCAGAACGTCCTGAATCAAGCCAAAAGTAAGACAACACAATCAATATATGCCAAGGAACAAATTCCACGAGAAAAACTTCTAAATTGAACTCAAATCTCGAAATTGGCTCAAACCCGTCTCCCGGTCCCACGTCTCAAAATCTGACAAAAGTCACAAAACTAGAAAGCCTATTCACTCACGAATCTAACCATACTAATTTCATCGAAATCCGACATCATTTGACCCTTCAAATCCCCAAAGCTCACTGTCCAATTCTCAAGCCCTAACCTCCCAAATTTCACCTAAAAAATACACCAACTAGGTGTAAAATTAGTAGGGAAACACCATGATTAAACATAGATAAGCATAAGGAACTCACATCAGTGATTGCTCTGAAATCCCTCTCAAAAACCCCCAAATTCCGAGCTCAAAGATGTGAAAATGGGGAAAAATCCCGAAGTGTTCTATTTATAGGTTCTGCCCAGCAAACCCGCACCTCCGGTCTAATATCCGCACCTACGGAACCGCTTCTGCGGTTAGAACTCCGCTTATGGGGAAACTCATTTTAAAACACTGGCCTCGCACCAGCGTCCCAGGTCTCGCACCTGCGGACGTGCACCTGCGCTCATTCCTCCGCTTCTGCGGAAACAGCCAAAATCCCTTCCTTCGCACATACGGAGCCATCATCGTACCTGGGGGCTCGCAGAAGCGCACACCTCTTCGTTCATGCGATTCCAGTCCAACCAGCCTTGCCCGCATCTGTGACCTCCTACTTGTTTCTGTGGGACCGCACCTGCGGGCTCCCCACCGCAGGTGTGAAAACACCAGAACCAACAACACTTCAGCATGCACTCTTCAACTATATTCAAGCCGTCAACCACCCGAAATCACCTCGAGGCCCTCGGGAACTCAACCAAATGTACCAAAAAGTCCAATAACATCACCGAAACTTAGTCAAACCTTCGGATCGCTCAAAACAACATCAAAACACCAAATTACCCCCGGATTCAAGCCTAAGAACTTCTAAAGTTTCATATTCCACAAACGACGTCGAAACCTATCAAATCATGTCCGAATGACCTCAATTTTACACACAAGTCAGAAATGACACCACAAACCAATCCAACTTCCGAAATTACGTTCCGTCCCCGATATCAAATTTCCACTGCCGGCCAAGCGCACAAATTCCAACTTTCGCCAATTCATGTCTAATTCTACCACGGACCCCAAATCATATTCCGAACGTGCTCCTAATCCAAAATCACCTAACGGAGATAACGGAATCATCAAAATTCACATCTGAGGTCGTTTACACATAAGTCAACATCCTGTCAACTTTTCCAACTTAAACATTCTCCTAAGAGACTAAGTGTCTCAAGTCATTCCAAAACCACTCCGGACCCGAACCAACTTACTCAGTAAGTCAAAATGCAGTTGAAGAACTCAAAAGAAGAAGAAGATGGGGTAACGGGGTTATAACTCTCGAAATAACCGACCGGGTCGTTACACCTTCAATCATTTGAAGGGTTAATTTGCATGATCATGTGGAACATCTGTCTGTTCTTGCTAATTGAAAAATTTCGAAAATGTCATATTTTCTTTCATCATTCTTTAACATGTACTGATGGATAGAATGTAAATAGGGCAGGGCAGGGCAAGCCTTGACCCGCTAAAATTTTGACCTGCCCTGCCTAATTTAGCCGTTTGTTAAAATTTTGCCCCGCCCTGCCCCACCCTATTGAGCCATGCCCCGTTTAGTCTCTTATTTTATTTATTTCTCTTTATTTTTTATTTTTCAATATGCTTTAATTTCTTTTACCTTTCCACTTTCTATTGAAATATTTAAAATATTATTTAGTTATTTATGCATATTGGTTAAATAAAATATTTGTTGTTGGTTGAGATTCAGATATTTGCCTATTTGTTATTTAACTTTTTATTGCTTTAGTTTTTTCTAAAGTTTTATATGTGTGACTGTTGACAACTATTTTCTTGTCATTAAATGCTCTGGATTATTGTAGAGTCAGATAAATTCGACCAATAAAGTAAAAATATTCTACGTTGAACTTGCGCAAGTACATTTGCTTACATCATTCTTTCCTAAAACCAAGCACCCACAAGAATTTGAGATATTAATTGCTAAGCAAAGCCTCTAAACTTGTAACGACCCGACCGGTCGTTTTGAGCTCTAGCGCGTAGTTCAGCGGTTTGAATCCTGGAGTAGCTTCACTTCAGGTATTATGACTTGTACGCATGGTCGGAATCGAATTTCGGAATGTTCGAAGTTGATTTGGAGAGAGAATTCTCATTTCGGAAGCTTTAAGTTTAACGAATTGACTAAGATTAGATTTTTGAGTAAACGACCTCGGAATCGGGATTCGAAGGATCCAGCAGGTTCGTATGATGATTTCGGATTTGGGCATGTGTCCGGACTGGGTTTTGGAAGACCCAGGAATGTTTCGACGCCTAATGTGGAAGTTAGCGTTTTTGGAAGAATTTCATAAGTTTGGGTTAAAGTGCATTTCAATGTTATCGATGTCCGTTTGGGATTTCGAGTCTGGGAATAGCTCCGTATGGCAATTCTGGTGTTGGGAGCGCGATCGGAAGTGAATTCGGAGGTCCGTGGGTCATTTTGGAGTCATTTGGCTAAAGATAGAAATTTGAGGGTTTTTGGGAAGTTTGACCGATAGTTGACTTTTTGATATCGAGATCGGATTCTGATTCCGAAAGTTGGAGTAGGTCCATAATGTTGAATATGACTTGTGTGCAAAATTTGAGGTCAATCGGACGTGATTTGATAGGTTTAAACACTGAGAGTAGAAGTTTGAAATCTTAAAGTACATTAAGCTTGAATTGGAGTGCGATTCATGGTTTTAGCATTGTTTAATGTGATTTGAGGCTTCGAGCAAGTCCGTGTTATGTTTTTAGACTTGTGAGGGTGTTTGGTTTAGAGCCTCGGGGACTCGGGTGAGATTCGAGATAGTTTCGTAGTGATTTGCTAAGAAATGGGAATGCTGGTACTGGTATGGCCGCATTTGTGATTGTGTACGGCAAAATCGGAGGGTCCAATTTCCCGTCTTTTAAGCATTTCGGAAGATCAAATTAAAGCCTCGAGGCTGCAAAGATGCACTCGAGTCTTCTCCCTCAGAGCCCATCGGCACCCGGACTCGGGAGGATATTGATCGGGGCTAAAGCAAAAATAGGAGTTCCCAAGACACGGCTAAATCTGTCACGGCTAATAGCTTGTTTGGCCAAGCTTCTTTTTGGCCAAAAGTGCTTTTTTTTTTTGGCCAAAAACACTTTTGGCCAAAAATTGAGGTATTTGGCCAAGCTTTTGGAAGGAAAAAAAGTGCTTTTGAGGAGAAGCAGAAGTAGTTTTGGAGAAGCAGAAAAAAGTAGCTTCTCTCCAAAAGCACTTTTCTGAGAAGCACTTTTGAGAAAAATACACTTAGAAGCAGTTTTCAAAAGCTTGGCCAAACACTAATTACTGCTCAAAAGTGCTTTTCTAATTAATTAGCCAAACACAAACTACTTCTCACCAAAAGCTCTTTTTTTAAAAGTACTTTTGAGAAAAGCACTTCTCAAAATAAGCTGATTTTAGAAGCTTGGCCAAACGGGCTATAAGTCTGGCAAAGCATAGCCAGGCTATTCTGAGACCTACTTGAGGCGTCATTTCAGTCGTCCCATCTCCACACCTTTACATCTAATGTGTGCCTTACCGTATAAACTTCTCCCCTTCTATATAAAGGGGATTCTAACTATTTTGTAAGAAACTGTGTTGCTCCAAAGACTCTACATGAAATATATGATAACTCTCTCTCCCTTTCTCTCTAAGATACTCTCTCCACACTGTTGTTCTATCCTATTATTTTCATACTTGTTTCCTATTCATTGTTTGTTTATTGCTTATCATTGGCTATAAAGAGCCTCCTTTAATATTATTGCATCTGTTAGTCCTTTCCCGATTTCCCCCGATAGCTCGAGCCCGAGCTCGAGACTCGACCTCGACGCCCTGAACGACAATCTCTCGGTTCGATTATTGCTTTATTTTAGCTCGCATCTCACCCTCAAACTACGCACTCACGGCATCAACTGCTCCACGACTAGCATAAAAATAGATCACGTATTTTTAGAGTCCCATCAGCAAATTTAATTGTTATTACCATTTTCACGGTAAATAGTTTGGCGCCCACCATGGGGCTAAAAATAATAGTGATTATTTTCTTGCTAGTTTCGTCACATAACGCAAGTTATCTTTCACACTTCTTCTTTTCCAAGATCTTCGGTTGCAGGTCAAAATGTCTGGCTCGGTGAACAGAGTTGAGAACAACAACCTCGAAAACCACAGAGAAAATGGTGTAGCAGTTCTGATCGTCGGTGCGTCACCACTGAACCCCGATGACGCACCTGGACCGATTCCAACGGACGCGGGTTCACAAGACACATAGCAGGTCGATGAAACCTCATGTACCGATAGAAGCGTACAACAAGACGACCAACAGGAAGCCCAAAAAACCCCAGCTCGGGAAGAACAGGAAGTTAGCCTTCATGTTATCTTTGAAATGTTGCCGGCACAACAGCTGGCTATCGCTCAGCTGCAAAGCCATCCAAAAACTCCCAGCACCTGCACCAGGAACACTGGAGAGATTGAGCAATAATGGTTCGATGACCGATCCTGCTATCATAAAAATGCTCGAGGATCTTTCTAGAAGGATTGAGTCGGGCAAGAAGATGATAGCCGCCAACAACAAGAAAGTCGAAACTTATAACTCCAGGGTCGACCAAATCTCGGGCGCGCCGCCGGTCCTGAAAGGCGTAGACTCGAAGAAGTTCGTGCAGCGGTCGTTCCCGGAGGAAGCGGCTCCAAAACCCATCCCAAAGAAGTTTAGAATGCCGGAACTCCAGAAGTATAACGGGACCTCAGACCCCAACGAGCACGTCACCGCCTATACGTGCGCAATAAAAGGCGACGACATTAAAGACGACGAGATCGAGTCTGTCTTACTGAAGAAGTTCGGGGAAACACTGTCAAAGGGGGCCATGATGTGGTACCATAATCTAGCTCCCAACTCCGTAGACTCATTTGCCATGCTGGCGGACTACTTCATAAAGGCACACGCCGGTGCCATCAAAGTAGCAACGAGGAAGTCCGACGTATTCAAAATCAGGCAAAGGGAGAACGAAATGCTGCAAGAGTTCGTGTCTCGCTTTCAAACAGAACGAATGGAACTGCCCCCAATCTCCGACGACTGGGCGGTACAGGCCTGAACGAGCGGAGTTCTATGGCCTCGTGGCAGCTAAAAGAAAATTTGATCGAGTATCCTGCCGTAACCTGGTTGGATGTCCATAACCAATACCAGTCAAAGATCAGGGTCGAGGATAATCAATTGGGAGCCCCTTCGGGCTTAGTATACCCAAACAGGCTCTTAGCAAAAGAGTCGAAGCCGAATAAAGAAAGGTATCAGCCATACATAGAAGATAGGAGAAACGCCCCGAGACGCAACCCACCTGTCACGCCCCAAAATCCGAGGAGCGCGACCAGCGCTCAACCGAATAAACCCGACCGAGCAAGCCTGTTAGGTCTCATTCTACCCAAACTAACTCATGAATAAATAGGAGATGGACTCCATTAATCAAATTCTATAAACATATCATTAACGATTTCCATTTCATTTTCATTAGCAACTTCATTCGCCATTTTAAATGTATTACAAGTTTTATACATCATTGCCAAACATCAATATTTCTATTTTAAATTCCAATACCTGACACTACCCACAACCTGTCTACGGAGCCTCTAAATACAACTGACTAATAATATGGAAATGACGGCAACAAGGCTCCGGCTATACCTTACAAAAATACCAAAATAGACTCCGGAAGAAAGGCAGCATGAGCCACGCGGGGCCCCGAGAGGAAAGGGGCTCACCAATTCAGTTGACGGGAAGGGAAGGAGTGCTACTGTCGGTGGACTGGAGTACCTGCTATAGAGCCACCTACAATCATAACACGAATGTAGCGCCCCCGGCAAAAGGGATGTCAGTACATTTGAATTGTACTGGTATGTATGAACAAAATTTACCCCAAGTAAAATCAAATAACACACAAGTAACAGACAGCAATAGAATCAACGATCAAATGCACGTGAAAGAAACAACCAAAGCCAAACAAGTTTCACAATTCTCCTTTTCCCCTTTCAATATTTTTCCATCACATCAATGATTTCAATAGTGATTTCGATCACTTTTTCCACCCTTATTACCTCGGCCACCCTTATCACCACAACCCACACCTTACTAATTCGTGTTGCGGCGCACAACCCGATCCCACTGGACAAATCACATTTCACCCAAAAAAACAACAACAATTCACAAGAATTTTCATAAACATCAATACCATTTCCATCATATACAACAGCCCAATGTACAATTTAAGTCACAACTATAATTGCCCACGACAAGCCACATATGATATTACCATAGTTGTTTCAATTCCATCAATTACGATTTCTTTCCATCATTTGTTACACAGCTCTTACGACACAAACATATTCACACACACACATTTGGTTTGTTTCCATTACCTAGCACCATCATATCGGAAGACTTAAGGAACAACGTTCAAGGCACATTTATCACAAGAATTCACAAATAGTCCATATAAGTAAACACATACCAATTACTCGTACACCAAACAAGGGGACTTTACAAAGGTTAAAGTTAGTCATACATACCTCGTTTAAGCTTTCCTTAAGTTACTACAACGTTCCGAAAATTCTAGCAATTCCAATCTACTTTGAGACATAACAAAATTGAACACAAATTAGAAAGGTATTCATGGTTTCAGCTCATTTGAGCATTTTATCAAATACTAGTTGATCATCTTAATTTCAAATCTCTTTTTCAAGGTTTTCCTTCATTCCCCAACCAAATCTTTACTTATTTATGTTAAACAATCTTCCCACAAATCTAATTTGTACATGCATGTATACATAATAGTATTACACCCAAGAATCATACCTCAATACCCCATCTTATACCCCAAACTCGAAATTAAAGCCTAATGTATAGAATCTTACCTCTTAGATGAAGAACATATGATTGGGCTCTTTGATTCTTGAAGGTTGATGCAAGGTTGGATGATTGAATGTTGGGTTCCTCCTTATCTCTCTAAAATGTTCTCAACTCTCTCTAAAATCAGTGGAAAAATAACCCCAAATGAACCCCCAAAGACTATATATGAAAATGTCGGGTTATAAAACTAGGAAGATTAACCCTCCGAATGCGGGTTTGCCGTCGGATTATGGACTGCAGAATGGGCATGCTGGCCGCAAACGCATCGCAAAACTCGGTGCCCAAAACTGGGCTACACTGGTCCAGTTTGCGGCCAGATTTGCGATAGCAAATCAAGTATGCGGACCGCATAATGGTTTTTGCGATCGCATATCTAACACAGGATTGCATTTTTCTAGCCTTTGGTAATTTGATCATAACTTTGCGTAAGAATGTCCAAATGATGACGGTTTGAAGTGTTGGAAACTAGACTCGAAGACCTTTCATATGATAGGTTATTCATCACAGAAAACCTTATACATATTTAGATATGCTCGTTCAAAGTATGGACTAGTGCAAGCACATTTGGAATTTTAGCCTATTATGAACTTTTCCAATTTTTCTTAGACTTAGGCCTTTCGTTGGACCCCAAATTACTAACCATAAGACATATACACATATTTACCAAATTCAATTGATGTACACCATGTTAATAGCACATAAAAATATTATAATAAGCCTACATGGCACCACGAGATCCTAGGTTACTTAGCGAAATTTTCCGGGCCTTACATTCTCCTCTCCTAAGGATCATTCATCCTCGAATGAGGAGTAGAGTCCGACTTAAATGCTTAATATAATAAATCTCTTTTCTCCCCTGCCTCAAGACCCTAAATTTTGACTAACTCCTAAATTTTTCAGAAATTTCGGCAGAGTCTCCTTTGTAACTAGGCATATCCACCTGCCAGAGAACCACCAAAATCATCCTAAAAACACATCCACAACTCGACAAAGCACCATAATTTATATATCAATGACAAGAATCTCAGCATTACAAACACTACTTTATCACAATGATACCTGGGCATGGACTGCACATTTTTAAATCATATCACCTAGAAGGTACCTTTCAAATCAAAACCAACTGCTATGCAATCAAGAGAAAATATTTTATTTCCACAACACTCTCGACCTTCAATGGCCTCTTATATCTACAGACTTCACCAGAACACATTCACGGGAGCAATTTCGACCCCTAAACTTACTTAACAAGGATACCAAGTAGATATCTCGCATAAGCTAACTATCCACTAACTTCACCTTCAATTATTTCCACCGGAATGATACACAATTGATCTCCACCTACTTTCTTAGACATAGACATGTGAATCCACAAAATATATGGCGAACAACTATGGAGACACTTCATACTCCTAGTGCGGCCTAATGTGGAATACACTTATGCAACCTTTATTATCAACTCACATAACATCTTCAGGGGAAAATATTGAGAATAGCCTGCTCACCCTCCAAACTCTAAATCTCTAGGCGAACACTCACACTAAACCCTTGATGACCTTCAACAATTACTCTACGATGTGCTATCATAAACTGGCCATAAAATTACCTATAAAATATATATGTGATCACACTGTGAAGCTTCATCTTTGACTCGTCTGAACTTACAATACCCAATGGATCTAATACAATGAGGAACAATAGAGTTCAAGATCAGGCTGGAGTTATTCAGGAATCCATTAATGCGCTGAGTAGGGTACTTTCTGAGGTTATATGCTAAGGGACACGAAAGTTACAACTAACAATGCTGACATGGTTAATCACTGTGACGACGTCAATTATTACACAAATGAGGCATAGGGGTAAGTAGTACATTGGCAATAGGAATCATTAAGGAGGAATATTCAAGTACATGACCCAGTCGTTTCCTAGGGTGAAGAGAAAATCAATTCATGCTCTGGTACCTTGAATGCGATATGGGATTCAAAATACATGAAGTGGAATTACACTCCTGACGTTAGCTGACACAAGGAATCTATGCCGTAAGCCCATGAGGATGAAAATGAAGTTAAAACACTTATGAGATTACTATAACTCAAACAACTTAACCCTCCCTGACAATTGACCCTATATGAGAGAACTAAAGGTATGACAACTTGTCTTCCAAATCAATATGCTCATGATATGTGCAAAAATCTGAAGGCATCTAATCTCACCCCTTTCACGAGTAAAACCACATAGCTCGGACATCTAAATGTTGGGATGGAATCATGTACTAGTTAGAGGCATTCTAATGGTTAACATGATGCTCCGGGGAGAAAGACAAATGACACTCCTATTCACCCAAGGAGGTGTAACACCAAGGGTAGCAAAACTCCCCTCTTATGACAATGATATAGTCAATTATTCTAGAAGCCGAGTGAGAAGAAAGCCACATAACCCATCCAATCCGACCCATTTAAGACTTTGGAAAAAGGGGACGCACTTTGGTTTGAAATCAGGGCAATTTCAGCCTGAGCTCAAAGGAAAATCATTACTTTTGAAACCCATGAGACAAGCCCTCGTAGTCCTAGAAAATCAATAACAATGGCGAGAAGGTACTTAAAACCATTACGAGTTGGTATAAAACAAGACCTCAAAGTGCCCACATGGATAAGTTCGAAATAATGAGACGTCTTAATGCATTTATCGAGGAGAAGTAACCTAGGTTATCTAGTCACATGGATAAGCAGAGTAGGTAAATGATTGTTAGAAGAACATCTACAAAGAATACCAGCAATATTTATTTATTCCAACTAAAGGAATATGTCCCCTTCTCCTTAATGCTACAAGACTTCCTCTTTGATGCCATGAAACGTAAATGAATTTTACAATGAGAGTTATCAGATGAAATAGATAGTAGTGTAGCAAAACTAATGAGCACCATTTGGAACCAACAAGCTTAAACTAAGTTGAAGATATTAGAAGTCCATAGTAAAGGGGGATTTACCTACTTTCAGTGTCCTTTTAGAAAAGGGTACTTGTAGAGTATAAAAATGAGGTGAATTTAATCGAATCGCATAGTTGGATGACTAGTCAAGACATTGAGATAATATCGCATTGAAGATTACGGGTAAACAACACATCATGCAAGACAAATGAAAAGAAAGTGAAAGAGCCTTATGGAAGTAACCTTTACATTGTATCTACTAGGAAGGGTGGTAATATAAAGCGATTATGAGAAGCTATATTTTTTGAAAGAAGATCTCTGTATGAAGTCACATGATGTATAGCTCTAGAATTCTAAAATCCAATTATGTTTAGCAACTCTACTTCATAATGAAGCACTACAACACGCTTCTACACAACCAGCTATTGCAAACCACATTGGGAGATGCTATAAGACTTAACGGAGAGAAAGGCTTTGACATATGAATGTGTTACTAGGTGTATTTCTCCTTTGTCAACCCAAAACCTAAAGGCGAGAGTTAGACTGATAAGCAGATCGTTGGGCTAGCACAAGTGTAGATAATCCATTATCAAAAAGAGATCATTCAATTTCAGTAATTGTGGCATGCTATCAACCCTTGATGAACTTGAAGTGATATGAGAACCCAATGAGATAGTATAGAATAATCATGGAGGGTTTGCAGATGTTCATAATGAGTTCTTCATGGATTTTAACTTGAGAACTACCCAGATGCTAATGAAATACAGAAGAATATGAGAAACAGGCATTGTGCTATAATAACCCCCAAAGGTGTGCTTGGTCTTGACGGAGAGCCTAGTAAGGGTACTTACGAGACAGAAAATGTTACAATGACTCATAGAAGGATATGTTCTCTCATGGTTATTGAACAAGTGTGGGGAAACTAGCACAATGAATTCACTAACTAAAGAACACAATGAACACATGTTATGGAGGTGTAAAGAGAAAGTTAACATTTATTATGAGCTGGGCATGCTTCTGCTATATTAACTCCCAACTACAATATACGACCATACCACAACCAACCACAATACTAGGACAAAGCGAGCTACTTACTGCGGGATGTCCCAAGTGGATACGAAAGTTATGGCGAGACATGCTTCCTATGACGTGGATGTGAGGATCTCAATTTTTAGAGAGACTTTATGCACACGGCGACCATTTCGATTGACATGCACTCATGTGAGGTGCTAAGGTATGCTCTTATGTTACTAGGCAGTGAGAAGATTTCAAGATGATATTTGTAAGAGAGTAGATTGACTGTTCAAACCATATAAGCCATATACACAACTGAGTAAAAGAGTGACTCGAGAAGGATCGCAACGCTGGGATGCTTTGCATGGAACTTCACACCACATAGGTAAACTTTACGACGGTGCATGTATAGGCACAAGCGAGTAGATTTGTCCATTTAAATAAAAAGATTCTGTAAGAAATTCATCGGATATAGTCCCTTGGTGAGAATTTAGGAAAAGCAAGTGGGAAGTATCAATCCTAGAGTTATAACTCAATTCAAGGGCATAATTATAGAACTTAATTCCACAAGAATGTAAATAAGAGAATTCATAATAGAGTGGATTCACGAATAGTGCATCTCGTTCAAAGAGTCGATACACGCAATGTTTTGTTATTCAACACCTTGTTAAGACCATGTTTATGAGAACTCTTCAATATGGATGTACATATACAATGAGTAGAAATTTTCATTTGACTCCCTTAATGACGTTAGGTTGATAGGGAAATAGCTTAATCGATACCCCTCGACTGCACATCCCTAACGTACGTAGGTAACATACTGATATACTACATGATCTGATGGTGAAGAGACATCAATAGGGACAAGGACACTCCCCTCTTAGCAATATGTTTTACAAATCCATCCACAGCTCAATACATTCTCCTAACAAGCCTTGAGCAATCCACTCTGACTCAATGGTGGGATCAGTCCCTCCTTACATGCTTCAAATTCACGGATTATGGTATCAAGGTTACCAATCTTGAGAATAAGACTTAGAGAGGAAATTAGCTCCCTAACTTGAGCTCTATCGCACGATTGGAGTATCAAAGAAGGGTGAAAATCCTAAATGCCCGAATAGCCTCCAACTTATATATGTGGTCGACAACACACCGATAAGAAGGACTCTACAAGACACGGCTCCGAGACATCCTAGGACACTTTAAAACCTTAGGCTCTGATACCAAGTTTGTCACGCCCCAAAATTCGAGGAGCGTGACCGGCGCTCAACCGAGTAAACCCGACCGAGCAAGCCTGTTAGGTCTCATTCTACCCAAACTAACTCATAAATAAATAGGAGATGGACTCCATTAATCAAATTCTATAAACATATCATTAACGATTTCCATTTCATTTTCATTAGCAACTTCATTCGCCATTTTAAAGGTATTACAAGTTTTATACATCATTGCCAAACATCAATATTTCTATTTTAAATTCCAATACCCGACACTACCCACAACCTGTCTACGGAGCCTCTGAATACAACTGAACAATAATATGGAAATGCCGGCAACAAGGCTCCAGCTATACCTTACACAAATACCAAAATAGACTCTGGAAGAAAGGCGGCATGAGCCACGCAGGGCCCCGAGAGGAAAGGGGCTCACCAATTCAGCTGACGGGAAGGGAAGGAGTGCTACTGTCGGTGGACTGGAGTACCTGCCATAGAACCACCTAAAATCATTACACGAATGTAGCGCCCCCGTCAAAAGGGACGTCAGTACATTTGAATTGTACTGGTATGAATGAACAAACTTTACCCCAAGTAAAATGAAATAACACACAAGTAACAGACAACAATAGAATCAACGATCAAATGCACGTGAAAGAAACAACCAAAGCCAAACAAGTTTCACAATCTCTACTTTTCCCCTTTCAACATTTTTTCGTCACATCAATGATTTCAATAGTGATTTCGATCACTTTTTCCACCCTTATTACCTCGGCCACCCTTATTACCACGGCCACCCTTATCACCACAACCCACACCTTATTACTTCGTGTTGCGGCACATAACCCGATCCCACCGGACAAATCACATTTCACACAACAACAACAACAACAACAATTCACAAGAATTTTCATAAACATCAATACCATTTCCATCATATACAACAGCCCAATGTACAATTTAAGTCACAACTATAATTGCCCACGACAAGCCACATATGATATTACCACAATTGTTTCAATTGCATCAATTACGATTACTTTCCGTCATTTGTTACACAGCTCTTACCACACAAACACATTCACACACACACATTTGGTTTGTTGCCATTTACTTGCACCATCATATCGGAAGACTTAACCAACAACGTTCAAGGCACATTAATCACAAGAATTCACAAATAGTCCACATAAGTAAACACATACCAATTACTCGTACACCAAACAAGGGGACTTTACAAAGGTTAAAGTTAGCCATACATAACTCGTTTAAGCTTTCCTTAAGTTACTACAACGTTCCGGAAATTCTAGCAATTCCAATCTACTTTGAGACATAACAAAATTGAACACAAATTAGAAAGGTATTCATGGTTTCAGCTCATTTGAGCATTTTATCAAATACTAGTTGATCATCTTAATTTCAAATCTCTTTTTCAAGGTTTTCCTTCATTCCCCAACCAAATCTTTACTTATTTATGTTAAACAATCTTCCCACAAACCTAATCTGTACATGCATGTATACATAATAGTATTACACCCAAGAATCATACCTCAATACCCCATCTTATACCCCAAACTCGAAATTAAAGCCTAATGTATAGAATCTTACCTCTTAGATGAAGAACATATGATTGGGCTCTTTGATTCTTGAAGGTTGATGCAAGGTTGGATGATTGAATGTTGGGTTCCTCCTTATCTCTCTAAAATGTTCTCAACTCTCTCTAAAATCAGTGGAAAAACTGANCACTGACTCTGAAACCAGTCCGCCTATCCATAAGCAAAACAAAAAAAGGTACAGAAGAACAAAAAAGCCGAAAAAAGGTTTTTTCTTTTCAGGTACATACGTGAAAAAATACAATCTCCATCTGCAAACATACTCAAAAAAGGTACTACGTACGAGATGGCAAGCTCTATACCCTGCCCCCAAGAGCTACGACCTATCGGCCTCATATTTAGTCTCCTCAGCATCGGACAGGAGTAACCGAGCATCACGCTCGTCCGCCCTCTCTCGCGCCAACTCTTCCGAGAGAACAAAACCCCTGGAACTGATTTCTTCGAGAACCTTTCTCCGAGATTTGCAACGCGAATATTCTTCGATCTTCCCTCCACGATCAAGGACCCTCTTCAACTCGGCTTGAGCATCGGTAGCGTCCTTCAAATAAAGCGGCACCTCTTGATCGGCCCTAGTAAGGTTCAAAAATGCTTCGGCNCGCTTGAACTGAAATAGTTGCCACGGGCGTAAACGTAGGTGGACGTCCGAGGGCCGAAAGTTTAGCCGATGCATCTTTCTCCTTTGAGGCTTGGACCTGCGCCCGAGCTCTCAGCTCGATACAGTTGTTTCTGATTTGTTCGGCCTCACCCCTAAGACGCTCCAAGGCCTCCATCTTTTTCTGTAGCTGAGATAGACGAAGAATTAACCTTAGAAGACAAAAAGCAAAATGCATACTCAACTAGGGCTGGAAGTTACCTGCTCCATCAAATAGCTCTCGTAATTCAGGCTCCGATACACCTCACGTTGCCAGTATGCCAACTCAGTTTCCTTCTCCTCGCAAAAGAGCCTAAGGGATTTGCCCTCATCCAGAGCTTTTCGAAGCCTAGCCCCATGACGGAGCAGCTCGGATCTAAGCCTGTCAAAGGCCTGCAAAATGAAAAACTCGATAAGAAAAGGAAAATGCGAATTTAGGAGGCCTACAATGAAGCTTACCTCAAAATGAAGTCGGAAGACTTCCTCGAAGACCGTGCTCGTATCTGTCGATCTAGCCCCCTCGGCCGCAAAAGAGTCAGCCTCGGTCGAAACACGGCCGTTCGAAGGAGCCACCTTTCCTGAACCAAAAACCTCGGGCACGATAGGCTCGAGCGATGTCCCGTCTCAACGACCCGACCCCGTATCGCCTCGCCACAAGCGCCATCTCCCTGCAAGTGCATTTCCAGCTTATTAACGTCATACTTTGGACCGAACGCCGGCAACCCCTCCTCCTCTCTGGAGGGGCACGGCCTCGCCTTCGGAGGCTCTCGGATACCTACGACAGCAAGGTTAGTACATAAAAAAGGGAGAACGCCAAATAAACAAGGGACAAGGGACAAGCAATATACACATGCACCAGGACGTTTTGCTTCCCACCTGCCCCGAGATGCAACTCGCCACCTGCGCTCGTCGCGAGTTGAGTGGGTCGACAGCTTCTGGACCCAACCAGGCAGATCAGGAACTTCGTCTGGCACCCATGAAATCACCGCAAAAAGGAAGGAAACGCGATTACGAGATTAGCTTTCAACATGAACGAATTTGGGAAAGCACAAGACGCCACACTCACGCATATAGTTCCATTCTTTAGGGAATAGCATAAGCTCCACAGGGATAACACCGGCCGTCCGGACCCAGACGAACCGACTGGCCCACTCCCGATCTCCGCCTTCATCGTCATCAATAACAAAAGGCGTGGACGAACGGCACCGCAAGGTTAGCAGACCCTGGTGGTGAAAAGGCTGGTACAGCCTGGCGAGATGGCTAAGTGAGAATTCAAGCCCCGCCTTCTCCGCAAAAAACATCATCATCAACACGATTCCCCAAAACAACGGTGTATCTGCACCAAGGTAACCCGATACTTTACACAAAAATTGAGCACGACCCTGTCGAGAGGTCCCAGTGTGAAGGGATACGTATATACCTTCTAGAACCCATCGGCAGGGTCGGCAATACCTTTGTTCGGGGAAAGCACCTGTAGCACTACCTCCTCCCCCATCCGCAGTCTCTCCTCACCAATTCAAGGTGCTCTTCCCTTATCAAAGACGTAGTCTTCAAGTTAAACTCCCGCGGATCCTTAGCACTGGGAGCGGAGCTCTCCCTTCTCTGACAAGCGGACCCCGAAGCAGCAGTAGTATCCATGGCAAGACTAGAGGCGCCAAAGTAGAAACCTGCACAAACACTCTAGTACTAATGTAACGAAGGGCTCGACGCTGAAACAGGAGGAAATATCTAAAAAGTGGATCTCCCAAAAGGTGAAAGTGACCCCATATATACCCGGAAACAATAACGGTCCGCCTGCCCGAGATATGCTCCGGGAGGTCAATGACTTTGAATGCTAGTCTCGAGGCAATATTCGACCTCGAGGACCTCCATCAACATAAAGCTAGGATTCAGGAAGCCAGCAAACACCATCTCCAATCCTGAGACAATGCTCGACCTCGAGGACCTCTGTTAACATGAAGCTAGGCTCCATATAAACCTCCAACACCATTATGGGGCCCGAGATAGTAGCTGAACTCGAAGGAACCCCTCAAGGGGAGGAACAGGAAATTTGAAGCTCCGCCCGAAGAGGCTCGGCCTCAGGGCACCAACAAAATTCGGGTAATCCATCATCTAGGACCTATCTACAGCGTCTTAGAAGGGTTATCTTCGACAAGTTCGAGGCAAATCTCCAGGCGTCCTAAGCCAACTTCACTCAGACACCGCCCTCAAAAACTTCAAGTCTCCAAGTATTATCTCTATGAGACTCGAGGGTCCCGATGGCCCGGGTCTATCAGACCAATTCGAGCTCGGTCCGAGAAACAACGGTGGGCTTGAAAGGGAGCCATTTCTATCAAACAAAGCAAAGAAAAATACTCGCGATCAAGCTGAATGTTGATGATCGGTAGCAGAAGCATACATTCAGGGTCATCGCAAAAAGCAAAGGAAATATAGCAAACATCAAAGGCAGAAGTCAAAAAATATCATTATATTTATGGGAATTTGCTTACAACGGCCCTCAAGGGGTCCTTACATCTGATTAAAAAAGCTCACAAAGGGTCCCTGCACAGAAGCAAAAGAAGAAAATGGGATATACCCACGGTGGCAGCATCTTTGGACGCCCTCTACAAACTCGTCCCGGTCCCTCAAAGTAGCACTTCAGAGGAGAAGATGAAGAAGAAAGTAGGAGGAGCAGGAAGGGATGAAAAAATGCCATAGCCCGCCGAAGGTCGAGGACTTTCATCGGCCAAGTGAGCGTCGGACCGACAACGAACTTGGAGGGCGTTGACCCCCGCTTGCACGACTACTTCGAACCCGCTTCTTGGGGCATTGAGCCGTGCAAGCCACCAGCCAGGGGCGGAGCGCTACGCCAGGCCAGGAAATGAAGGTGAGCAGCGGTGTATGGTCCGAGCCCCTTCATGAGCAGCGGTGTCCAAATGACTTTCTAAAAAATGAAGGAATACGGCGCCCCGTGTGTCATCACCTCCAGTCAATAGCGGCAGCAATAACAGATGTAATAACAACAGCAGCAAAGTCGAGACAGTGTAATTTTGTTCGGCATAGAGAAGCTCGGGCTAGTAGCCACTACGCAGCCGATAAGTATACTGCCGCACGACCTTGGGGCCGTGAGCCTCAAACATGGCAGTAAATAATAGAAGAAGATGGTGAAAAGATGATGAAGAACAACGGACGAGTGAACGGAAAAGGAACTTAGCTGAAGAAATAGCATCAAAGTTTGCCCATTTATAGAGATAAATCACACGGTCTTCGATATCTTTGAAAGACGGATCGGCAGGCGCAATCAATGCATTCTTGAAAACCAAATCGATGGCGGTACTGCCGCTTTGAAAAACGAGAATCGACAATACATTGAATGGCGTCAAGAAGACAAATCCAAGGGATTTCCCGGTTGTCACAAAGGCTCACGTCATAGGCTGCATCACCGATATGATATCGGCGTAGGGAACTTAAAGAGTTAGGCATCAAATTCGTTTCCTCTCACTTCGATCTAGGAAACGCGGAGACTATTTGTGTACGGCAAAATCGGAGGGTCCAATTTCCCATCTTTTAAGCATTTTGGAAGATCGACTCAAAGCCTCGAGGCTGCAAAGATGTGCTCGAGTCTTCTCCCTCGGGGCCCATCGGCACCCAGCCTCAGGAGGATATTGATCGGGGCTAAAGAAGAAATAGGAGTTCCCAAGACACGGCTAAATCTGTCACGGCTAAGTCTGGCAAAGCATAGCCAGGCTATTCTAAGCCCTACGCGAGGTGTCATTTCAGCCGTCCCACCTCCACATCTTTACAGCTAATGTGTGCCTTACCGTATAAACTTCTCCCCTTCTATATAAAGGGGATTCTATCTATTTTGTAAGAAACTGATGTTGCTCCAAAGACTCTACATGAAATATATGATAACTCTCTCTCTCTTTCTCTCTAAGATACTCTCTCGACACTATTGTTCTCTCCTATTATTTTCATACTTGTTTCATATTCATTGCTAGTTTATTGCTTATCATTGGCTATAAAGAGCCTCCTTAAATATTATTGCATCTGTTAGTCCTTCCCCGAATTCCCCCGATATCTTGAGCCCGAGCTCGAGACTCGACCTCGAGGCCTCAAATTGACCAGCTCGAGGCCCCAAACGACTATCTCTCGATTCGATTACTGCTTTATTTTAGCTCGCGTCTCACCCTCAAACTAGGTACTCACAGCATCAACTGCTCCACAACTAGCATAAAAATAGATCACGTATTTGCTACTCTGTGGTCGCATTTGCGATCCCAGCAGCATAAGCTAGGCTTTCCATTTGCGAGGCTTTTGTCGCATTTGCGATCCTAGCAGACGTCGCATTTGCTACTCTGTGGTTGCATTTGCGATCCCAGCAGCATAAGCAAGGCTTTCCATTTGTGAGGCTTTTGTCGCATTTGCGACCCTCGCATTTGCGAACCTAGTATCGCAAATGCGACATCAGAGGGCTGTGTCCAGCTATTAATTTCGAGACTTAGACTATTTAGCTCATTTCCTTTCATCTCTTGGGCGTTTTTGGAGCTTTTGGAAGAGGTTTCTCACCTAGCACTTTGAGGTAAGTAATTTCTACACAATATGAGTTAAATACATATATTATGGGTAGATTAACATGTGAAAATTTTGGAAAATCAAGGGTTTTAGATGAAAAACCTAGAGTTTGATAAAAACAAGATTTAACCACAAAATTTGATAGGGAATGGAGTAAAAATCATATATTCTTGATCCTTAGGTTATGGATAAAACATTCTTCAAAATTATCTGGAATCCGGGCATGTGGGCCCGAGGATGAATTTTAGGATCCTTGCATTTAGGGTTGGGAAATTACTTTAATAATTAGAATATGAACTTTTGAGCATGTATTGACTAGTTCTTACCCCATTTGAATAGTTTTGGATCGTTCAGCTCCAATTTGGAGGTTTGGGCGCGTTCTTAAATTGGGTTATAGGCTTCGGAGCGAGGTGAGTCTCCTTTCTAACCTTGTAAGAGGGAATTGTCCCTATAGGTGAGTTAATTGGTTATGTGCTCCTATTTGTGGGGGCTACGTACGCACGAGGTGACGAGAGTCCGTGTGTAGCTACTATTATGCTTATGCCCGGGTAGTTTAGGACCCAAAAGCATGCTTTCTTGCAATGAATGCAACCTTGTTGACTAATTTAAAAATGCTTAAATCATATTGAAGAGGCAAACGATTTTCTAAAAGAGTTAAACTTCATTTTCTTGACTTGTAAAAAGGGGTATTTACACCTCCTTGAATAATTATTTCCTTGATGAATGTCTTAATTGACTGTTTGAATATGTGATTCTATGTGTACCTGCGTCGCATGTATGATTCGCGAGCAGGGTGATTGTTTATTTATATTTGACCGCGTTGCATGTAGTATTCGCGAGCGGTGTAATATATTCATCTATGGTTCGTGCCACTCAACCCTCTGGCAATGCACAGTTTAAATATTGTTGGATCGGGCCGTACGTCCTCGGCATGATTTGCGCATGCTTGTATTGCTTGCCTTGAAATTTATTAAGGTGATATTGTTTCTTCCCGGTTTGAGAATAAATGTATAAATGATGAAAGAGTTTTGGGAATTTCCTATAAAAGAAAGAATTGCCTACTTGCTTCACTTTAGTGAATTACAATCATGTTTATACAAATCCTCAATTTGTTACATTATTGATTTATCACTATTGGACCACTAGTAAGTGTCGAAGTCGACCTCTCATCTCTACTTCTTTGAGATTAGGTGGGATACTTACTGAGTACACGTTGTTTTCGTACTCATGCTACACTTGCTGTGCATTTTTGTTGCACAGGCATATGCATCTCTAGCGGCCTAGTGGGCGTAGCAGCATGGTTGATACGAGGACTTAGGTGAGCCGCACTTCTCGAGACGACCCGCAGCCAGCAGAGTCTCCTTCAGATTTCCATATTTACTTTCTGTCCTATTTGTATTCCGGGCAGTTGTTGTATTATATTGTTTCCTAGAGATTGCTCATGCACTTGTGACACCGGCTTCTGGGATGTTTATGGGATTATTTAGTATTTTCAAATTGCTAAAGATATTAGTATTTATTCAGTGGAACTTATTATTTATTGTCTAAATGGATAAAAGAAATGATTTCGGGAATATGAAAAACGAGAAATCTCTAGCTAAATAGTGTTGGCTTGCCTGACAGTTCTGTCCGGCACATCACGACCCTTAGTGGATTTTGGGTCATGACAACATGGTAGCAGAGCACTAGGTTTCCTTAGGTCTCACGAGTCATGAGCAAGTCTAGTAGATTCTCGCAGATCAGTACAAAGACGTTTGTACTTATCTCCGGGAGGCTACAAGGCTGTTAGGAGCACTTCCCTTCTTGATTTCCTCATCGTGCAAGTTGATTCCTTTGAGGCTTATGCCTTTTGTTTCCTTCCCAATCGATCTTGTGCGACGCGAAGCGCTTATTACAAATCAGGAATTGTGAAATTTTAAAGGTACTACAGAGGTAGTGCAGGATGCTTCTCCCGGCGTAGTTGATTTGACTATTGTCATCGCCTTTGTGACGATCCGGTCAGTCGTCTCATGAGATACCGCTCCGTTTCCCCCATTTCTGCTTCTTTATGCTTTGTTATCCGTGTTTTATCTGATCAAGTCGATTAGTTTGCGTTCGGATTGGATTTGGTAAGAAATGAGACACTTAGTCTCTTTCAAGAAGGTTTAAATTGGAAAAGTCAACCAGATGTTGACTTATGCGTTAGAGGACTCGGATGTGAGTTCCGATGGTTCGGTGTGATTTATGACTTAGGAGTGTGATCAGAATTGGTTTTGGAGGTTCGGAGTAGAATTAGACTTGAATTGGCGAAATTGATATTTTGGCGATTTCCGGTTGGTAGGTGAGATTTTGATCCGAGGGTCGGAATAGAATTCCGTGAGTTGCTGTAGCTTCGCATGTCATTTGGGATGTGTGTGCAAAATTTCAGGTCATTCGGACATGGTTTGGTTGGGTTTTTGATCGAAAGCGTATTTCGGAAGTTTTTAGAAAACTTATGCTTGAATTCGATGTGAATTGGTGAATTTGGTGTTTTTTGAGGTGTTTTGATGATTGGAACAAGTTTGAATGAGGTTTTAGGATGTGTTGGTATTTTTGGTTGAGGTTCCCGGGGCCTCGGTGGAGTTTCAGATGGTCAATCGGACTATTTTTGAAGTTGATATGTTGCAGAATTGCTGTTCAGGTGTTGCAGAGATATTGGCCTTCGCGATCGCGAGGGGTGAGTCGTGATCGCGTAGAAGGATTTTGGGGTGGTCTGAGTTTGGCCTTCACGTTCGTGTCTGAGGTTTCGCGTTCGCGGAAGGCTGGAGGCTGGTGCCTTGCGTTCGCGTGAGGGTCAACCGCGTTCGCATAATGGAGTTGGCGCGTGGAGGGTCCAGGAGCTGTGTTCTTCGCGTTCGCGTATGATGGGACCGCGTTCGTGTAGGTATAAGGGTCTAAAGCTTCGCGTTCGCATAGGGTTAATTTTGGGAAATTAAAAGATGTGCTTCGCATTCGCGAGGCAGTGGTCGCGAACGCGATGAAGGAATTCCAGAATTGGGCAGAAAGTTTATAAAACATTTCATCCGCGATTTTGAGTCATTTTTCCCCCATAGCTGAGCATTTTGAGAGCTTTTTGAAGGTGATTACAGAGGGATTCAAGGAGAATTGATTGGAGGTAAGATTTTTGAACCTAAAACGTGATTCTATTGTGAAATTAACCTAGAAATTCATGGAACTTAAGCTAAAAATGGAAGAAACTAGAGCTTGGGATTTTGAAATTTGATTTAGGAATTTGAAGGACCATTTGAGGTCGGATTTGAGAGCTTTTGGTTTGTATGAACTCGTGAGGAGATAAGGAACCCGTTGATGTAAAAATTTCTGAGTTTCGAGAGTGGGCCCGGGGCTCGGGTTTTGCTAATTTCGGGATTTTCGATATTTTTCGATTGTTTTCGCTTGGGCTTTGTTCCCTTAGCATATTGTGATGTATTCGTTCAGATTTTGGATAGATTCGACGCGCATGGAGGCCGATTTTAGGGGCAAAGGCGTCGCGAGCTAGAGATTTCGCCGGTTCGAGGTGAGTAATGATTGTAAATGATATTCTGAGGGTTTGAAACCCCGGATTGCACATTGTAGTGCTGTGTTGAGGTGACTTGCACACCTGATAGCGAGCGTGGGGTAGAGCACCGTTGGGAATTGTGACTTGGTCCGTCCTGATTGATGAATTTACCGCGTATTTGACTGAAACTTACTTATTATCATCATGATTTGGGCTGATTGCCATATTTGGGCTTCGTGCCAACTATTTGAACCCTTCGGGGATTATTATCACTGTTTCCTCACTGTTTTGACTTATTACTTGAACTTAGTCATGCTGTTTTCCACTGTTTTACAACTCAACCACTTTTACTCAGCTTTTAGACTTAAATGATATTTTAATTGATGTTTTGGGCTGAGAACTACTGTTTTACTAATGCTTGAGAGGCTTGTGATTATTTCTGACTGAGTGCGGCCGAGGGCCATATGTGAGGATACACTGAGTGATATAAGGGCCTGAGATACATTTATATGCCACAAGGTGGCTTGAGTGATGTGAGGCCGAGTTCCGAGAGATGATGCCACGAAGTGGCTCGATATAGCGTTTGGGCCGTAAGGGGCCCCTCCGGAGTCTGCACACCCACAGTGAGCGCGAGTACCCATTGTTCTGAGAGTGAGCCCGAGGGGCTGATATTGTTTAGAGAGTGAGCCCGAGGGGCTGATATTGTTCTGAGAGTGAGCCCGAGGGGCTGATACTATTCTGAGAGTGAGCCCGAGGGGCTGATACTATTCTGAGAGTGAGCCCGAGGGGCCGGTACTGTTCTGAGATATTGCCCGAGGGGCGAACCTTTATGTGTTCATCTTTCATATTTACTTGTCATTTTACCTGTTATACTGTGGTATTTGTGCCCGAGGGGCGGAATTTTCTGTGCTTATCGGCACTAACTGTTTTGCATTCATCGCGCAACTGTTGAAAAAGTCATTTTCAAAAGAGGTTTAAAGTGAGCTAAGATATTTCTAAAGATTTCACAGCTTCACTGCTTTTCTCAAATGGTTATACACTGCTTCTATACAGCATGTTGGTTTGCTTTACATGATTTCCTACTGCTCGGTTATTATTTACCTTTATTACTCACCGAGTTGGAGTACTCACTTTACTCTCTACACCTCGTGTGCAGATGCAGGTATTTATTCACCCGGTAGAGGGTTTTGAGCTGATTGGAGGCTGAGTCATCGGAGTTTAGCTAGGTGGCTGCCAGCGTTCGCAGCACCGCTTTTCTCCCTTTTCTTTCATCAGTCCTGTTTGTACATTTCAGACCTTGTAGTTGTATGTATACTCTAATAGATGCTCGTGACTTGTGACACCCCGGTTTGGGCTGTGTTGGGATGGTGTTGGGATGGTTCTACTATTATTATCTATGTTTCCGTGAATTTATTGCTATTAAATCATGCTGTAAAACTATTTTATGGTAATTAACTGCTTAAAGAGGTGTGCTGTATTGGTCTAGCTGGCCTTGTCTTCACGAGAGGCGCCATCATGATCGGGTTCGGGGTTAGGGTCGTGACAAGTTGGTATTAGAGCCTAGGTTACATAGGTCTCACAAGTCATGAGCAGGTTTAATAGAGTCTCGCGGATCGGTACGGAGACGTCTGTATTTATCCTCGAGAGGCTGCAAAACCTTTAGGAAAACTTCACATTCTTGAATTATTATCGTACGTCCTGGATTCAGCTTTAAATGTAACTCTTTGAATTCCTTCCGCGCGTTTGTATGCGCGCATGAGCGCTCAGTATCAGATGTGCCTTGATGGCTTGTGATTCCCCGATCGAGGGGCGAGATGTCATCTTTGTAAGTTGATGTCGGGCCAGTCTGGAGGACTTGAGGCCGGATCCTTGTCTATGGCTTGAGCACCGAGGTGTTGATTGTGTGAGGACGTGTTTTCAAACTTATATGTTCGGTAGTGTCCCTATTAGTAAAAGTGATGGCTGGATGGCTATGCGATAAGTATGTTATGACTGCGAGATGTATTCATATGATTTGGAAGCGACGAGAAGGGTCTGCTAGAGGATAGAAGAACTATTAAGTTGATTTCCATCCTGATTTGAGGCATAGCCCCGAGTTATGGGCGTGTGAAGAATCTTTTCATGTTTCCTAGTTGGGAGTGAAGTAAATTTCATGTTGCGATATGAGTTCAGACTCAGGAAGATTAAGTGACTGCGTAATGTTTATATGGTGGTAGGTATACAGAAATGTTAGTTGGAGGCAAAGCAGGTGGGTTATCTCCTACGGAGAGTTCTGGGGTTGTGTGATCCTTATGTGACTGTTAGAAGATCTCATGTGCAGGTGAAATATAAGTGTGGAAATTTGAATTTTTGGGTCGCTTAAGAGAGTGGGCTTAACTGTTGAGAGAATGAGTACGAGATTTGCCGAAGATTTAAAGTACTAGATGAATTGTGTTTCCACAAGCTTATGAAGGACTAAGTTTAATCTCACTATGATATTATGGCAGCAATAGAGTATATGTGTTATGAGTTATTGGGTGTGTTATGATCTATGGATTCGAGCCAAGTGGGGGAGTTTGCTATTGATTAAGTTGATTGCACGATTAGGTGCTATGTTGGTTCCAGTTTGAGGCGTATTGGTGAGTCAGTGATGGCTCACGGAGATTTAAGTCAAGGATGGCTCGAGTGAAGGAAAATTTTGACAAAGATTATATGGTGCTTCGTAGGTGTGTGAGAATCACAGGATGTATTAAGTTGTTATTGGTAAGGAATGCTCGGTGCATAGAGCAGGAAGATGCTTGTTCGTATTGGGATGAGGTCACATCCTGCGGTGTCAGAGTGCTAATGAGGCACGGGTGGTTCTGTTCGTTTGATCAGGCTAATTGCAGTGTAAATAGAGTAAATGACTCTCGAGAATGGTTCTAATGTTTTCAAGATTCTACATGTAACAATCAGGTGTTTTAAAGCTATATACGTGGTTAGAAAC
Organism: Nicotiana attenuata; assembly: GCF_001879085.1. Lineage (NCBI taxonomy): Eukaryota > Viridiplantae > Streptophyta > Magnoliopsida > Solanales > Solanaceae > Nicotiana > Nicotiana attenuata. The sequence goes on from NW_017673138.1 coordinate 75,806, forward strand.
TGAGTTTTCACTGGAAGAGGTCAAGACTTGTAGTATTTCTATGTTAATTATGGGATTCTATGTATCAGTATCAGGAAAGTAAAGGTAACGAATTTAGATTCGCAGGAAGTTCTTCGGAGTAAAGTATTCTGGAATATGGTGTTTCTGGGAATGTTTAAGAAAGTATTCAGCGGCTTATGAGCCTTAGATGGTGTGGCTTTATGCTTGGTTTCGTGTGGTAAGTCTGAGTTGAGGAATTATGGTGCTACAGCAAAATGGAAATATCAAGTTGAAGATGAATCAGAAGGAAAATTTAGATAGATGGGGTAGCTTGGTAGTAGACCGGACCGGTATGGTAAGGATATGATTTGTTCCTTGTGTGTGTTCGAGGTAATGAGTTCTTACAGGTACTTTGCGGCAATGCTCGTAGGTTTTGACGGCTGCTTAGCTTGGCCGAGTTAGAAGAATTCAGTCCTGGCAGGTCTGATTTGCGCAAGGGGAACTCGGAGAGTTCTTGATGGTTTTACCGCGGTTTGGAGATGTATATTTTCTATGGGCATGCAGAGCATGGGATGTATAGTGATTTTCTTCTAGATGGGACCAACGAAAAGTTCTTGACTAGTTGAGTACGTATATGTTTGTGGCTCGGAAGGGAGATGAAGTTCTCATGTTACCCTAGGATGGTATGGTATATGCGATATGTTGTGAGGGATTGAGATTTACGTGTGTAAGGTTTCAGCTCAGTTCTGAATAGAAAGTCATAAAATTCTTAGGCAGCACGGCCAGTTTTAGGTGATTAGAGAAATGAGCTTCAGATGATTAGGGTGAATGATCTTCAGATGATTAAGGAAATGGTATTGCTAATCATAGTGATTTGACGGGGGTATATGTTTCAGAAAAGGCAATGTGATTAAGTTGATAGTACTTCGGTAGTATTGCGGCGCTTTCTTGTTAGATCGACTATTGATATTCGAGTTTGCATGATGGCACTGGGGAATTTTAGAATATCTTTCGTGGAATGATTGGGTACTTGAGGTGTGTCATGTAATCGGACAGCAGAATTTGGGATCAGGTATGCTGATTTGTGTGCTATATGGGGTTGGAGACTGGGAGTTCTCATGTTCAGGCTATATTGTTGTTGTGAGTCGCGTGTATCGACTGTTTAGTGACTATCAGGGTCTGAAAACCCGAGCAGATCTTTTATGCTTGTTATGTTGGATTTGGAAGTGATATTAGGTTCAGACTGGTTGTCCTCGTGTAGTGTCATTCTGGACTATTGCACCAAGGTGGCGCTGTTGGCCATGCCGGGAATACCACAGATTGAGTGGCGAGGTGCGACAGATTATGTCCTAGTAGGGTGGCTTTATATTTCCAAGACCCAGCAGACGGTTGGGCAGGATTGTCCCTCTTATTTAGATTTTCGTGATGGATGTCAGTGCAGGGGCTGCTACCATTGATTCAGTTCCGGTGGTGAGGGATTCTTCGGATGTGTTTCTTGTGGTCGGGCATGTCGACGGGCAAGGTTGTTGATTTTGGTATTGATTTGGTGCCTTGCACCGTATCGTATGGCACCGGCAGAGTTATAGAGGTGGAAGGAGCAGCTTCAGGTTTCCTTGATAAGGAGTTCGTTGGCAGGCCGATGTGGGTGAGTGTTCTATCTTGAGTCGTCTTAGTTGGCTCCGAGTGGCCTTATTGAGGGAGGTATTGATTCGACCGTTGTTGGCTTATCAGTGATCTGGGGAGATCTATGAGTTACCTTTCTGTGTTGCCAGGTGTTATGATTTGTTGGTTATAGTCACATATGGTGCGGTTCAATTGGGGTCTCTTAGTGGAATTCAAGCGAGAAGAGTAATTGGGCATTGCTCAGTGAATGGCGTATCGGTTATGTCCTATCGGGTTGCGTGGCGTATGTATTTGTTTCATCGTGGGTGTAATGATTTGCTTTGGTTGCAGACATCAAATTGTGCGTGGTTGACACTTTCGAGCATAGTGACTTGAGGTGTTTCATGTGGAGCAGTGTTTGATGGGATCGCGCACTGCAGCGAAGCTATGTAGAGACATGACCTTGTGGGTTAGATTCGTGTGTTCTATTTCTATGATGCGAAACGGGTTCTCGGCCTTGTGTTGTGGCGGTACTGGCGAGCTTGGGGTGCAGCTCTTTCGTTTGAGTCATTTTCATGATTTAAGTATGTTCGGACCGTTTCTTATTGGTGCGCGTATTATGCAAGTTGTGGCTTAGGCCTGTATTGATGTGTCATGTCATCAGAGTGGTGTGTTGGATTCGAGGTGATCGTTGGGATCATTAATGAATACGAACAGATTTGATTTCAGCCTGTTGGAAGGATAATATCGAGGTTCGGCTCGGGAATCTGCTGTGGTATGAGCCAAAAGGGAAGTGGCTTCATGAATGGTTGATCTGAGAAATGGTGATGGCTTACTGCGTGTTTTAGTTATCAGTTGCAGTATATGTAAAAGTGTTGGAATAAAACTTTAGTTGATAAGAGGTTTTCTACCAGTATTCAGGCATTGTGTGCAGTTGCTGTGAATGGAAGTTATTGCTACAGGTATTTGATTTATGTGGTATATCAGGTAATTGCACCTGAGGTTGCAGGTATGGGTTATTACAGCTGGCTCGGGCCTATTCAGAGTATAGGTGTTAGGTTTTGATCGTACTGATGGCTTCAGAAGTGAAATTGTGATTCTATGGTTTATGGGCTGGATTAGGTTGTGAAATCTCAGTTACATTGTGTTATGGACCTATATGAGATAGGGTGACGTGGGATCGCCCCCGGGTATATGCATGGTAAAGTTATTCAGCGATTGGTTGGCTTCTAGAACAAATCTGGGTATGTTCGAGGACAAACTTTGGTTTAAGTTGGGGAGGACGTGACGACCCGGTCAGTCGTCTCATGAGATACCGCTCCGTTCCCCCCATTTCTGCTTCTTTATGCTTCGTTATCCGTGTTTTATGTGATCAAGTCGATTAGTTTGCGTTCGGACTAGATTTGGTAAGAAATGAGACACTTAGTCTCTTTTAAGAAGGTTTAAGTTGGAAAAGTCAACTGGATGTTGACTTATGCGTTAGAGGGCTCGGATGTGAGTTCCGATGGTTCGGTTAGCTTCGGAAGGTGATTTATGACTTAGGAGTGAGATCGGAATTGGTTTTGGAGGTCCGGAGTAGAATTAGGCTTGAATTGGCGAAGTTGATATTTTGGCAATTTCCGGTTGGTAGGTGAGATTTTGATCCGAGGGTCGGAATGGAATACCGAAAGTTTCTGTAGCTTCGTTATGTCATTTGGGATGTGTGTGCAAAATTTCAGGTCATTCGGACGTGGTTTGGTTGGGGTTTTGATCGAAAGTGTATTTCGGAAGTTTTTAGAAAACATAGGCTTGAATTCGATGTGAATTGGTGAATTTGGTGTTGTTTGAGGTATTCTGATGATTGGAACAAGTTTGAATGAGGTTTTAGGATGTGTTGGTATTTTGGTTGAGGTTTCGGGGGCCTCGGGGGAGTTTCGGATGGGCAATCGGACTATTTTTGAAGTTGATATGTTGCAGAATTGTTGTTCAGGTGTTGCAGAGATATTGGCCTTCGCGATCGCGAGGGGCGAGTCGCAATCGTGTAGAAGGATTTTGGGGTGGTCCGAGTTTGGCCTTCTTGTTCCCGTCTGAGGACTCGCGTTCGCGGAAGGCTGGAGGTTGGGCTTCGCGTTCGCGTGAGGGTCAGCCGCGTTCGCATAGTGGAGCTGGCGCGTGAAGGGTCCAGGAGCCGTGTTCTTCGCGTTCGCGTAGGTATAAGGGTCTAAAGCTTCGCGTTCACGGGGTGAGTCTCGCATTCGCATAGGGTTAATTTTGGGAAATTAAAAGATGTGCTTCGCATTAGCGAGGCAGTGGTCGCGAACGCGATGAAGGAATTCCAGAACTGGGCAGAATTTTTATAAAACATTTCATCCGCAATTTTGAGTCATTTTTCCCCCATAGTTGAGCATTTTGAGAGCTTTTTGAATGTGATTACAGAGGGATTCAAGGAGAATTGATTGGAGGTAAGATTTTTGAACCTAAAACGTGATTCTATTGTGAAATTAACCTAGAAATTCATGGAACTTAAGCTAAAAATGGAAGAAACTAGGGCTTGGGATTTTGAAATTTGATTTAGGGATTTGAAGGACCATTTGAGGTCGGATTTGAGAGCTTTTGCAATGTATGAACTCGTGAGGAGATAAGGAACCCGTTGATGTAAAAATTTCTGAGTTTCGAGAAGTGGGCCCGGGGCTCGGGTTTTGCTAATTTCGGGATTTTCGATATTTTTCGATTGTTTTCGCTTGGGCATTGTTCCCTTAGCATATTGTGATGCATTCGTTCTGATTTTGGATAGATTCGACGCACGTGGAGGCCGATTTGAGGGGCAAAGGCGTCGCGAGCTAGAGATTTCGCCGGTTCGACGTGAGTAATGATTGTAAATGATATTCTGAGGGTTTGAAACCCCGGATTGCACATTGTAGTGCTGTGTTGAGGTGACTTGCACGCCGGATAGCGAGCTTGGGGTAGAGCACCGTTCGGGATTGTGACTTGGTCCGTCCTGATTGATGAATTTACCGCGTATTTGACTGAAACTTACTTGTTATCATCATGATTTGGGCTGATTGCCATATTTGGGCTTCGTGCCAACTATTTGAACCCTTCGGGGATTATTATCACTGTTTCCTCACTGTTTTGACTTATTACTTGAACTCAGTCATGTTGTTTTCCACTGTTTTACAACTCAACCACTTTTACTCAGCTTTGAGACTTAAATGATATTTTAAATGATGTTTTGGGCTGAGAACTACTGTTTTACTAATGCCCGAGGGGCTTGTGATGATTTCTGACTGAGTGCGGCCGAGGGCCATATGTGAGGATACATTGAGTGATATGAGGCCGAGGGACTGAGATACATTTATATGCCACAAGGTGGCTTGAGTGATGTGAGGCCGAGTGCCGAGAGATGATGCCACGAGGTGGCTTGATATAGCGTTTGGGCCGTAAGGGGCCCCTCTGGAGTTTGCACACCCACAGTGAGAGCGGGTACCCATTGTTCTGAGAGTGATCCCGAGGGGCTGATATTGTTTAGAGAGTGAGCCCGAGGGGCTGATATTGTTCTGAGAGTGAGCCCGAGGGGCTGATACTATTCTGAGAGTGAGCCCGAGGGGCTGATACTATTCTGAGAGTGAGCCCGAGGGGCCAGTACTGTTCTGAGATATTGCCCGAGGGGCGAACCTTTATGTGTTCATCTTTCATATTTACTTGTCAATTTACCTGTTATACTGTGGTATTTGTGCCCAAGGGGCGGAATTTTCTGTGCTTATCGGCACTAACTATTTTGCATTCATCGCGCAACTGTTGAAAAAGTCATTTTCAAAAGAGGTTTAAACTGAGCTAAGATATTTCTAAAGATTTCACAGCTTCACCGCTTTTCTCAAAGGGTTATACACTGCTTCTATACAGCATGTTGGTTTGCTTTACGTGATTTCTTACTGCCCAGTTGTTATTTACCTTTATTACTCACCGAGTTGCAGTACTCACTTTACTCTCTGCACCTCGTGTGCAGATGCAGGTATTTATTCACCTGGTAGCGGGTTTAGAGCTGATTGGAGGCTGAGTCATCGGAGTTTAGCTAGGTGGCTGCCAGCGTTCGCAGCACCGCTTTTCTCCCTTTTCTTTCATCAATCATGTTTGTACATTTCAGACCTTGTAGTTGTATGTATAATCTAATAGATGCTCGTGACTTGTGACACCCCGGTTGGGGCCGTGTTAGGATGGTTCTACTGTTATTATCTATGTTTCCGTGAATTTATTGCTATTAAATCATGCTTTAAAATTGTTTTATGGTAATTAACTGCTTAAAGAGGTGTGTTGTATTGGTCTTGCTGGCCTTGTCTTCACGAGAGGCGTCATCACGGCCGGGCTCGGGGTTAGGGTCGTGACAGCCTTATGGAAAGATATTCTTCCATTTCAGCTCAGTAGTCGTACTTTTAAGAGCTCTGAGGCTAGGCACAAGTTGCCATGATGCTTATGAATGGTTGTCGCGCAGTATTGATGTGATGGTAGGATGCGCGCCTACTTGTCAGGGCAGTGAATGACCTGAAGGGAGGTTTACTCGGTGCATGATTCAGAGATTCTGTATTTTATTCCCGGTGGAGGGAAGGCAATCGGGCTAAGAATGTTCAGATTTGGGTTGATGGAGTAACGAGACTTGGTATTTGCGAGCGTGGTGGAATTCTCATCTATGATGAGGTGCTGTTTACCTTGTTGAAATGTGCTAAGTTGCCGGTTTTATGATCTTCTACAATTCGCCTGTGGGGCAGGGTATTGTGAGGTAGCAATGGACAAGCGGCTGTCAGAGATCGCGGGGTGCGGTGGTTCAGGATTTAGTCGATGTTCCTAAATGTCGATGGCTCGAGAAGAGATAATCTTCGAGAAGGTTTAAAGTTAGTAGCGGTCTATTGGTTCAAGAGCTACTGAGTTAGATTTTTTATCTAAGGCATCAGCTGAGCGGCGAAGGATGATGAAGGACATGTGGAAAGTGTCACGCGGTGGTTAAATTTCGAGAAGGGCAAGTGTAAGAAACGGAAGTCGAATAGTTGCTTAAAGAAGAGGGTTTGGCCAAAGTGGGAGAGTGGCAGAGCGGCAATTCAGTAGCAGGATAACTACACCCTTAAGGAAAGTTTGGAGTGATTTGGGAATTTTTAGTGGATGGTGATTGGGTCTACGAGCTTAATTTGAAATATTGGCTAGCATAACGGCGGGAGATTTGATATTACGGAAATGAGCTGCTTGATATGAAGAAGGATACAACATAACTTTGAATTGGATGATATTGTCGCACATTTAGTTAATGTCCACGAAGAGTGAATGGACTTGTACAGCTGGTGGATGAGCATGGGCTTAGGATGGGTCATTGATGTTGTAGTAATTGTACCCCGTGCAGCGACGTTGGAAGATGTTGGCGCGTAGTCTCCACAGGTGGGTTATCTCCTGTAAGCAGATTAGCGGTTGCGTGGTGGGTGAAGCTTCTGCGAAGAATCCTACTGGCTATCTGATAAGGAGGTCGGACATGTGAATGTGGCTAATGATTTAGAGTATCCATAAATGGTTCGCAGAATGATTTCAAGGAGCTTGGCAGGTTGGTTGTGCTAGATCACGTCATCAATGAAGAAAGAATCTTGTTAGATTCCAGAGTTGCATAAGGGTGGCTTCAAGCTAAGTGGGAGAGTCCTGCCGCCTACGATTGGTTGTATGATTATCTTCTTGTGAGGTTTCAGGTTATCGGCGTATTGGTAAGTGTTTTCGGCTAAGGAAAGAGAACATTAGTAGTAATTTGAGCAATGGAATTGAAGAATGTGTTCTATAATTGGCATCATCGATTCATGTTCGAGCTTTGGGAAGACTCAGGAATTATGCTTCACGTAGAAGTGAGTTGCAAGGAAGGTGATATGGCCGGGTGCTTCTTTGAGAGGGTGGTCATTGGCTAGTGGAGCCTTGCAGTTGATTATATTCAGGACCATGTCAGAGTGGGGGACTCTCAATTGCGGTCCTAGTGAATTCAAAGGTTAAAAAATGCGGTGCCTATGGATTCAATCCCGCGGTATGTTTAAGAATCGAGCTGGTGAAGCAGCTTATGATATGAGGCAAATGTTCTATGATGTTTTGACTTGCAGTGTAGCATTGGGAGGAAAAGGAGAAGAAGATTTTGGATTCATAGAGGAATTATCAGAATGGATGTACCAGTCCAGATGCGAATATGCGCACAAGGAAGGTATGAGATGGTTCGTGAGATTTGAGACAGCATGGTCTCGTGTTACAAGGCCACTCGGGTTGAGTGCGTTATGTGTTGAATGAAGTTATTATTGTTCTAAGGCAATTAAGGATAAATTGGAAGAGGTTGGATTGGTTAGCCATGATTGAATTGGCACATTGGTGGTAGTGATCAGTTCCTTCAGCGTGATTGAGTTATGCAAGCGATTTATGATGGTACGTGTGAGGTTTGACGGTTCGTAATTGAATTTATTCGAAAGTTTCTAGTATTATGGCCTACTATGTGTAGGTAGATCCCGGAAAGGGCTATGGTGGCTTAGGCCACTACTTGAAGAATTGAATCTTCTACGGTTGTGAGAATTCCCTCGTGTGTTGCTATGGTTCTCTTGGAACGAGTTAAGCAAAAAGTTTCCATGTGAGGAAGTGTTTACCATGTTAGTGGTTCAGAAGTTGTAATGGAATTCTTGTACTATCACATGTTGGCATGTTAGGTGGAGTGAAAGGTCTGAAATTTAAAAGTGAGGATCAAGGTTGCAGTTTGGTGTTGACAAGGATGTCACAAGCTCGGATGAGTATGAAAGGGATTTGACTATTTAGAGTAAGCTGGAATTGTCTTCAGCGTCACCTGGGATCGGTGTTTTGTGAAAGAGGCTTTGCATCCTGGTTGTGGATTCTTGATCGCTTTTCAGCGTTAGTGCGGCCAATAGTATGGATGTGTAGACTTGTTATCTATTACGGAAGATCGTGAGAGCGTGTCCCATGGGAAGATTGTATAAGTGTGGCATGTAGTCACTTGATTGATTGGAGAATGAAACCAAGTATGAAGATTGTGGTGATATGGTTAATTTGAGAATTTATGCTTGGAGGGCACTCGATTTATTGGATTGTAGACTGTGGAGGATTATTTCGTTTATGATGGTTGTTCTTGTGTGTTATGGGAAAAAGGGGTTATCATGGACCCAGAAAAGGTTACTGGCCTGGTTCAATACGATCAGAATCGGGTTAAGGTCTGTGGATGGATTTAATTATGAATACGGGCTCTATATCAGGCTGAATGTGTTCATTTCAGCACAGCTCTCCTTATGGAGGAGTATTCGGACGTTGGATGTTAATTCGTCGTCGGCTTTTTCACGTAATGCTATATTACGCCGTGTGAGTTGCGAGACGGCTTGGTAAATTTCTTATGTGTTGAAGTTCCGCGTAGCAATGATGTTATGTAAGCAGGATGGCTCTTTAGTTTCAGAACATATATCGCACCTCAGTTGTACTTGAGTTTGTTAGTTTATGGCACTATATGTCCCCTCAAGGATGGTATTATGCACTTAGCGTGCTTGTGACCGGTATTCGGTATTTTGTTGTAATGAGCAACTTAGCTCGATGTGTATCTCCTTATGTGAATTTTATGTGTAGATTGGGTAGCACGCCGCCATGGGTATGTTGTTTGGATCAGGTTGCATGCCGCAACAGTGTGATGATAATTACAGTCCCTTATATTCTATTATGTGTGTTTTGTTTCCCATTTTCTGAGGAAAGTTCATAATAGTTGCGTGATTTGAGTAGTCCCTTCCAGAGTTCATTTTCCTTATGTACCGCGTTCGAGTTGGTAGCCTATTGGCACATTGTGGCATCATATGGGACTTTTGGTCCTTTCAAGGGTGACTTGTTGCCTGAGCAGTTCGTACTGGGTGAGACAAGGTTATTAGATCTAGGATCAGTACAATCGGATTGTATGAAGTAAATTAAAGAGCAAAGATCGTTATTTGGTTCAGAATGAGGTAATGTTCTTGTCAGGAGTGTAGCCTCAATGATTTGTCGACCCGGTAGTTGGCTATGAATTTCTACATGTCTCTTCCGTCGTAGCAGTATTGTAAGAGTTGGAACAAGACTCAAATGTATCATGAGGTGCATTATGAGCATCACATTCGGGGAATGTCGGCTATTATGATCAGAGAATGTTATTATGGCCCTGTGAATGACGTGGTGTGTTATGAACCCAATTTCTCAACACAACCACAGACTTGTATATTATAATTACTGAACTGAATTATACTGGAAGCAAGAATTACTAATGGAATTAAAGGAACAAGGGAAGCATAACCAGAAGGGGATGAGAAGCCAGAGATACAAAAATAGAAAGGGGGTGAGAAGACAGACTCAGAGAAAGGGGAAGGGAACTTCACAATACCATCGCCTACCTTATTTTACTAACCTATTACTATATTAATATTTTCTAACCTGGGTCCCACACATAACTTGCTAAATTTCCAATATGCCCGCTCGGAGGTTATTTTTATCCATAACAATACCCCCGTCCTCAATAAGAACCTTGTCCTCAAGGTTCGAGTAGAGCAACATTGATATCATAGTGGTGATTGGGCTAAGGCTTGACCGTCGATCAGGTGTTACATCAACAAGAAATGGGTCTAAAAAATGGCTATCAAAAAGATACCACGAGAATAATGTTGCAAAGCACAATGTTGGAATATGCAACACCTTTCAGTCAACTATTAGAGATAGAGCAGCATTTGGGATCTCACAAACTGACTCATGAAAAACCATATTGAACTTAGCCCTATCTAGTATGGCAACACATTGTTCCATCACACATCCATAGATAACATGACATAACCTCTTCAAAGCCTCCTGGAAAACCTGGTCTCTTAGGATAATGGAAATTAAAACAAGGGCACAAACAGTATTTTTAGATGCGTGTAGTTGGTAGACAAAACTGCCATTCTCATATAGGACACAGTAAAGAGCAATTTCACGGGCAACCACTTTCCTCAACTCCTTCTTAAGTTTGTCAAGCGTTGAATCCATTTTTCCAATCTTTTGATCTAAACCTGCTTTATCTTCACACTCGCTTTCCTCAGCGTTGATTATTTCATCATCGCTACCAACAAAATTGCATTCCACCAAATGCATCCACATTCCTTCCTTTGTAATTCAATTAAAAGTTATTGTTTGATGCGTTGTACCCACCATTCATATTTAGCACATATACCATCTCGAGCGTTGTTTGCAAACAGTTCTAAACAAGAACCACCAACCTTGTGTATTTGCCCAATTTCGACCCAAAGGCAGACCTGTATGCCAACTTCACAATACAGCCATAGAACACCTCTAATGGTACAATCGGTTCTCGCAACTGCTCTAAGAACTCTTGCAAGTTGCTGGAAGTCGTTGAGATCAACCCTTGACTGTATTTTAATTGTCAGTATAAAGTCATCACTCATATTCCATGTGCCAATTCTTGCAAACTTTGTGTCAGCCTTTTGTAAATTTTGATGGAACAACTTCCTGTTTAGTAAAACTTCACCGCATGCTTCTGTTATAACCTTGAGGACGTATTTCGCTGAGGTATCCTTATCTAAGTGTTGCACCATAGGTACATCATGCAAGGCAAACAACAAAACAAGAAGGTTCTGTCTCCAAGGTAACACCATTTCTCTTAGTTTCAACTCTATCAAGTCGGATGAAGGGTCTTTTTTAGCATTATAACAGTGATGAAAAACTGGAGATGTAGTTACTGCCCATATCGAATTAAATTAGC